>NW_020944168.1:0-1691 GCF_900497805.2 Vombatus ursinus | reverse complement strand
TACCATCAGATTGTTCATACTGGAGAGAAAACTTCATGAGTGTAAGCATTATGGCAAGGCTTTCTTTGTGAACACACAGCTTCCCCAACATTAAAGACTCCATTCTGGAAAGAAACCTTTTAAGTGTAATCAATTTTGGAAGGCCTGCCTGTGTAAAGACCACATTCAACATTAAGCAATTCAAACTGGAGAAAATAAATGTAAAGAATGTGGGAAGGCATTCTCTATGAGCAGAGTTCTTACTCAGTATCAGAAAATTCGTACTGGTAGTAAACCTCATAAATACAATTAATTTGGGAAGGTTAGAGTTAGCTTATAAAAGTGGAAAGGCCTTTGGTCTGTGAGATCTTATTTTATATCACAGGCTTCACACTGGAGAGAAGCTTATGAAAATATTGAATGAAGGAATGCCTTCCACGTGAACAAAGATATTATTTGACTTAATTCATATTAGGGAAAAAGAAAAACCTTATCTAACCAATTTGGGAATGTCTTCTGTGGGAAGACGGAACTTATTCTCCATTAGAGAGTTCATACTGGAGACAAACCTTAAGGACATGTGGGAAGGCCTTCCACCTAAAAGGATTGCTCCCTCAAAACCAGAAAATTCATATTGGAGAGGAACCTTATGAAGGAGGGAAGGCCTTCTGCCTGAAAGGAACACTTATTCAGCATCATAGGATTCACACTGGAGAGAACCCTTATGAATGTAATCAGTGTAGGAAGGTCTTCAGCTAGAGCACACACTTAACACCGGAGAGTTCATAGAGAGAAAATGTGAATATAATGAATGTGAGCCAGGTTTCCTCCTGAGTAAAGAATATACCTAACATCAAAGAATTCATAATGGAGAAAAGCCTTAGGAGTGTAATCAATATGGGAAAATGTTCTCTGTGAAGACAGCTTACCCTTCATCAGAGAATTCATGCTAGAGAGAAATCTTAAAAATATAAACAATGTGGGAAGGTCTTCCATCTGAGCAAAGAGCATACCTAACATCAAAGAATTCATGCTGAAGGAAAACCTCGTGAATATTATGTACAACATATCCTCTTTTGGGTTACTTACATTACAAGCCCTAATGGATGAGTACAGACTCATGTGTGAATGTAATGGAGTGATTCTCTAAATGGAGCAGCTCTATATCCACACTCTTCTCTCTAAAGAGAACTAAATTACAAGTTTCTCTCCATGCTCATCCCTAACTGATTCCCATGCCTAGGGCTTCCAGTTCCCAGAAAAGATGTGATCTCCTATTTTGAGCAAAGGGAAGCACCATGGATGTTGGAGCAAGAAGGCCTGAGGAGCCGCTGTCCAGGTGAGTGAGATGAAAGCAGGTGTTGATTGATAGCTGTGATAAGAGGCTTCTAAGTGTTGTGGTGAAGCAAGTGCTAGATTTGGGAGCAGGAAGACCTGCTGTGGAATTCTTTTTCAGATATTTTTAGCAGTGACTTCCTGAGCAAATCCCTGAACCATGGATCCTCAGTTTCCCCATCTGTAAAATGGGGTTGGACTCCATGATTTTTCAGCTCCCATCTAGGGATAAATCTGTGGTCTTTTAAGAAGTCATTGCTTGGAATTGCATGGAATTCTCATGAAAGTGCAAAGAAGTTAGGCTTTCCAATTTGAGTTCTTTCTTAGACCTTCAAGTTAACAGACATTTAAACACCTGCTACATGCGACTCCCTGTG
>NW_020944167.1:0-1649 GCF_900497805.2 Vombatus ursinus | reverse complement strand
TGAGGGACAGGCACCTGAAGACCCCAAATGTCTCAATGAATCACCCACTCTTACCCTTCACTCACTATGTAGTGCTAGAATAATCCCTGTTAGGTTCATCTTGCAAATTCTTAGGCTACGAACAGTATTACATTAATACTCATTAGGATAATATAGCATTGCTCTAGGATATAGTGGGAATGTGTTAGAACTTATGGGCTTGAACAAGGCTTTGATTGAAGGTTGGAGAGGAGATGATTTGGAAAGGGTAGGACAAAGTTGGGTCTGGCAATGAGGGCTGGGGGCATTCTGGGGCACTGGCACCCCAGGGAGAATGCTTCCAAGGAAAGTAGAGGACACCAAAAACATACACTGCTGAATTACAGCACCAAATTTCCTAGCGATACCTGCCCTGTTTATTCCTTCTTTTGCCCTCTTCAACATCAGTCCCATTAAAAGAAAACAAAGATAAATACTTCACCATTTTACCTCAGTGAAGGATAACCACACTCAAGAACACTCAGAGCAAAGAATCTTTCTTGGAACAATCCCAAGGAGGCCAGCACAAAGTCCCCTCCAGAGTTACAATGGAATGCCCCAGTTGGAACAATCCTATCCTGAATTACACATGGGTACTGACAAATGGATACGTTTTAAACAGGCATGAGCCTATGCTAAGCTGTGAAGGACATAAAGTTTGTCTTCAAGAACCGTGATTTTTTTGCCCCTTCCCCTCACCTACATTTTTTGTCACCTTCTTCCTCTTGAAGGGGATGCCCAATGGCTGCCACCTAAGGGATTGTCATTAAGCTTCTCACCCAAATCTGCCCTCCTAGACAAAATCCCAGTTTAGATTATGTAATCTCCAGATTGGATTATTCATTTGTCCCTTCTCATCCAGCAAATTTTGCATGACTGGCAAGATTTTGTTCTCAGGAACTGACTAATTCAATCAAATATGTAAATGACTGATGTTATTTCTTTCAGATATCACTTGTTTTAGCTATACAGGCCGACCCTCATTTAATAGGTACATTTTGTTCAGGCCAGAAATTCTGAAGGTCTTCCACTTTCATATGGATTCTTTTGTGAAGGCACAGTAGACCATCTTTTGCCTCATTGCCTACCAAACTTAATCACTTGAATGGGTGTTGCCTCAGAGAAACTGAAATCTGGAAAAGACCTTAGCTTAAAAAGGTCAAGGTCTTTTACTGCATCTGGTGCTACAGACAGTGGTCCTGACCTATGTCTTGCCCAGAACTCTGATGACTGTGGAGCAGAGGGTGGGGCTGATGACTTTGCACAGCTCTGTCTTACTTAAATCCAATTCACTTGCAAGTCAAAATATCACCCTCCTAATTCACTGGTCCTCTTCTACAAGGAAGGATGAACAAAAATCAATGCCTATACCCCAATTGTATAGGTTAATATAATAATTTAAATATATAGATTATATATATGATTCATGTGTTATTTATATATTCTAATGTAAGGACAACTAGGTTTCTATATTTATATGTACATAGGTAAATATACATACATATGTACATAGGTAAATATGCACATATATATATATACACACATACATATATACACACTTTTGTGTGTATAAATACAAGGTACTGCAACAGTTACACTCTAAACACTATGTTTTCATCATCGTTTTAGAA
>NW_020944166.1:0-4647 GCF_900497805.2 Vombatus ursinus | reverse complement strand
TTATCAGAGAAATTTGATACAAAGTTTTTTCCCATTAAAGCACTACCCTTCTTATCCTAGATTCATTTTTTTTTTGTACACAAGTTTTGCAGTTTAAAGTAATCAGTTATTTACTTTATTTTTTGTAATTTCCTCCATCTCTTATATGGTTAAGAATATATCTCTCACCTGTAAGAGTTATATGATCGATTTTTCTTCTAAAAATTTTTATTGTATGATGTTTAACAATAAGTTTATTTATCAATTTAGAACATATTGTAGAGAGTGGTAAAAGGTGTGACTTTATGCATAATTTCTGCCAGACAACTGTCCAGTATATATTCCCCTCTGGATGGATGCCAAGCATGGCTGTGCTGACCTGATGAGGTCACAGGCTGTTAGTGTAGGGGAGAAACAGCTAGCAGAGCCCTGGTAATGTGGTAGCAGAAAAGTAGGGACCCTGATGGCTGTGAGCACTTGCATGAGAGCAGAATCCCTGCTTTCAGTTCCAGGGTAGAGAAGCCAGTTGAAGTTTTCAGCCGCCAGAAGGACCAGAGGGAGTTAAGAGTGTTTGTGGCATAGTGGAGCTATGTGAAGACACCAAGAAAGAACAAAACAAAACCAAAAGAATGAACAAACAGAAGAGAATGTGAAACATCTTAATAAAAAAAAGTGATCTAGAGAACAGAGAAAGGAGAGACAATGGAAAAATCGTAGGACTACCTGAGAGTTATGAGAAAAAAAAAAAGATCCTAGCTACAATATTGTAAGAAATTATTAAGGAAAATTGCCCAGAAGTTCTAGAACAAGAAAGTAAAGCAGAAATAGTAAAAAAAAAAAAAAAATCCACCAATCAAAACCTGAAAGAAATCCCAGGAGAACAACTTACAGGAATATCATGGCCAAGTTTCAAAGTTCCGAGGTTACGGAGAAAACATTGCAAATACAAGAAAAAAAAACAATCTAAATATTATGGAGCTACAATCAGGATTACATAAAACCTAGCAGCTTCAAAGTTGAAGGACCGTAGGTCTTGGAACACTATATTTTATAGAGCAAAAGAACTGGAATTACAATCAAGAGTAACTTACCTAGCAAAGTTAAGTATAATCCAAAATAAAAATAATTGGATGATTAACACATTGAAAGACTTTAAGGTATTTATAGTAAAAAAGAGCAGAACTACTCCATATAAGAAAATTTGGGGGGAAAAAGGAAATTTTACATATAAATCTGAGAGAATTATAAGGTAAACATTAAAGAATAGTTATAAGGGAATCAATTAGGCAAATCTGTTTACTTCTTAGAAATAAAAGTGTTATCAGCATACTTATGACTGTCATAATTATTTGGATAGTTTGAAAGAAAGACTTGGGCTGAGCTCTCTATAATGGGGTGATTCTAAAAAATAAATCTATGTAGGGAGAAATAAAAAGCAGTAATTATCTCATATAAATAAGGGATGAAATGAACAAATGATACAGAAGAATCACCTAAGGGGGCACTAGTAGTACTGGAACCTTACTCTCCTCAGAAATGGGTTAAAAAGGGAACATATCCATCTAAAAACATATAAAAGTCTTCCAAAGGTAGAAAGAAATGAGAGGGCAAAGGGATAGGATAAGGGAGGGACTTTTAAAATGGGGTGTAGATGAAGAATCAGGAGAGGGAATAAGGATGAAGCTCTTAGAAAGATAGGTAGATTAAGGTGAAGGGGCAGGGGGAGAGATGATAAAGGAGGGACGCTAAGAGGGGTGGGTAGATTAAGGAATAGGAGGGCAAAGTAGAGGGGAGAAGGAAATTAGAGTGAGGAGGGATAGGGTAAATAGGGCCAGAAGGATAGTGAGGAAAAATAGGATGGAGGGAAATACAAAACAAGAAATTATAACTTAGAATGTGAATGGGATGAATTTATACATAAAACAGAAACAGAGCAGAATTATCTGGTAGTGGCTAAGAAATGGAGAAGTGGAATACTGGAAGAGAGTACACATAAAATACACAATAGTAAATGACTACAGTAACTTCTTGTTTGACAATTATCAGCACTTAAGTTCGGGGCATAAGAATTCATTATTTCCTAAAAATTGTGAAAGCTGGTGAGCAGTCTGGCAGAAATTGGGCATAGAACGATATATTCACTACCTACCAAGATAAGGGGAAAATGGACTTATGACCTAGATGTAAAGGGAAATAGCACAAAAAAATGAAAAGAGGGGCAGCTAGGTGGCACAGTGAATAGAGCACTGGCCCTGAAGTCAGGAGGACCTGAGTTCAAATCCAGCCTCAGACCAAACAGGTGACCCTTACTAGCTGTGTGACCCTGGGCAAGTCACTTAACCTCAGTTACCTAAAAAGAAAAAAAATGAGAAGTGTATATAAAATATTACTTATCAGAATCATGGTTATGAGGATAATACGTTAAGAAAGAAGAGATAGACAACATCATTGAGGTATAAAATGGATAATTTCAATTATTTTAAAATAAAAATTCTTGTATAAATAAATCTAAGATAGTCAAGATTAAGAAGAAGCAGAAAATTGGGGGGGAAACTTTCATAGAGGATCTCTCACATAGGGGTCTCATTTCTCAAATGTATAGAGAGCCTTGCCGAATTTCCAAGATTAGAAGTCATAACTCAATTGATGAATGGTGTAGTGATATGAACAGGCAGTTTTTTGATGAAGAAATCAAGACTGTATATAATTATATGAGAAAATGCTCTAAATCGTTATTGATGAGACAAATGCCAACTAAAATGACTTTGAGATATCATCTTATATCTATAAGATTGGGTGAAATGATAGATGCCCGTCAATTAGGGAATGGCTAAGGAATTTGTGGTATATGATTGAGACTGACTAACTAGCCTTAATCACTGAATGGATATGGCCTCACTCAAACTGACACCTGAAAAAGACCTTAACTTCAAAAGGCCAAGGTGTCCCACTGCTTCCAGGGCCATCTTCAGTCATCCTGATTTATATCTTGCCACTGGACCGGGATGGCTCTGGGGGAGGAATTGAGGCTGGTGAGGTTGCTCAGCACCCCCTCACTTAAATACAATTAAATTCCAAGTCATGGCATCACTTTCCTGATGCTGTGGTCCTATTCCAAAAGGAAGGGCAAACAACAAAAACAACTTTGAAAAACTCCTCAGTATTTAACAGTAACTTTCCTGATGCTATGGTCCTGTTCCAAAGGGAAGGACAGACAACAATAACAACTTTGAAATACTCCTGAACATTTAACAATGACTTCTTAGAAACTTTTGTAAGCTGATTCCAATGGGTATGATTGTCGTAATCATACTTTGATACTTAATTTATAAACTTCCTTCAACATTCAGATCAACCATTTTCTTCTTTTTCCCCAGTTTTGCGCTTGTGAAAGTGGAATTAATGTTACCTAGAGAGCCAGGCACTGTGGAGTGAAGCCTGCTTCATTTTCACTCCACTGTTTTTATATTTTTACCTTTATATATCACTTCTGATAGGATTAAGAATATAAAGGGTAATTTCAGTGGTGAAGATTTAGTCTGAATTTCTATTGTAACTGAAAGAATTCATTATGTACGTTAGTTCATAAATTCAGGATTTCATTTGGCTCCTTTCTACCTTTCCAAACAGCAAATTATTTTTCACAAATACAAAAATCCAGCAAAAACATCTTTCAAAAAAAGAGAAAATGTAATGCTAGGGTTTGGACACGCGATGGCAGACTAAAACTGTAATATCTCAACTGGCCACAAGGCGGCAGGCATGCCCCAAAAGATGCAATATTCTTCTTGGACACCAGATGTCACGGAAAGACCATATTATACAAGTTAAAGTCACATAATTGTTCCAAAAAATTTTCTCAAGCAGCTACTAGATTCCAGCGGCTGTTCTAGGTACTGAGAATATAAAGACAAACATGAAGCACTTTGTGGCATTTAAAATATATATGTGTATATATATATATGTGTGTATATATATATATATATATATATATATATATATATATATAAAATATGTCTATACAAAATATCAACAAATGGAAGAGTGATGGGATGGGGGTCTTATAATTACATAAGACCAAATTAGTCAGTTAGCAAGCATTTATTAAGTGTGTGCTTTTTGCCAGACACCGTGCTCAGTGGTGGGCATGGAAAAAGAGGGGAAAAAAAGTCTATGCCTCAGCTAGCTCACAATCTAATTGGAGAATCAAACAGCAAACAAAATAAAGCTATATACAGGATAAATATGAATTTATTTAGGGAGGAAGGGCACTAGAATTGAGAGAGTTTGGGATAGACTTCATGTCAAAGATGAGTTGTTGACAGCACCTTTAAAATAAAATATGGGAACCAGTAGTGAGAAGTAAGGATGAAAATCATACCAGGCATGTTGGATAGGCAGAGAAAATGACTGGAGTGAAGAGATGGAGTATCTTGGTCATGAAACAGCAAGGAGAATTTTTTCTTTTTTTTTTCTTTTTTTTTTTACTTTTTTTTGTTAATTTATTTTGATTTATCAATAATCACTTCCATATGCTTTTGAGTTTCAAATTTTTGTCCCCCTTCCTCCCTACCATCAACCCCAAGACGGCTCATAATCTGATATAGGCTATAAATTTACGTTCATATTAAACATATTTTCACATTGGTGATGGTATAAGTAGAAATT
>NW_020944165.1:0-1315 GCF_900497805.2 Vombatus ursinus | reverse complement strand
ATAAGAATTATATACATGTTAGAAAATAATTATAAAATGCACTACTAATTTTCTGTCCACAAATCATACACAGTATAATATGTATACAATGATGGAGTCCGTTACTTGATAAATAGGACTTCTAACTAGCCAAGCCATAGCTCAAATGTAGTCAGGGTACTAGGTCATGGTGCTAGATGGTAGAAAATGTTATGGAACATCATATACCATTTATTTATTTATTTATTTATTTATTCATTTATTTATTTTTGGCTAGATAGTAAGGCTAAATACTTTCCAAGGGTCACACAGTTAGTAAGTATTATGTGTCTAAGTCCTGATTGGAATTCAAGTCCTCCTGACTCCAGGGCCACTGTGCCACCTAACTGCCCCTATCATTATGCCATTTAGAGACAGCATTGATGTTCTGCAAGATATCAGGTATGGAAGATAGAACAGAGAGAGTCTATCCTTTGAGGAAATATTAACAAGTCATGGCACAAGTAAAACCAACAACATATGGATCATCTGACTTACACACTGGGCCACAAACAGTCCACTACTGATACCAAAAGATGTATAGAATGAGCTTATATTTTGGTTGTTTGGAAAGAAAAAGAAGGAGGAGGAGGAGAAGAAGGAAGAGGAGAAGAGGAGATGAAGGATAAGGAGCAGCTTTAGAACCTAAAGAATAAGGGGAAGGAAAATATGGAGAAGCAAAGAAGAAGAAGAAGAAGAAGAAGAAGAAGAAGAAGATGGCAAAGGAGAAGGAGAAGGAAGAGGAGGAGAAGGAGAAGAAGAAGAATTCATATCATGAATAGAAAGCAGCAAAGGAGAAAAAGGGAGTGAACAACAGGCTAGTTAGAGAAAAGCCTGTTCTATTCCCCTTTGCAGAAATTTCCTTATGCTTTGAGGGTTGAACTAACTTCAATAAACAAAAATCTTCTAGCTTCTGCTCTACATTATATGTACTTTAAAAACAAAGCCTACTTTGATGATCTATTCTAATGGCAGCCTAAAACAGTATGATATCAACTAATATAGAGAATCAAAATATCGGTGTTGGAAGGGACCTTAAAAATGGTGGAGTCCAGCCTTGCAATCAATGTAAGAATTGTTTCTGCATCACAGTCAGACAACTTCTACTTGAAGAGAATTGTCTCGCAAGCAGTCCATTCCATTGCTATAAAGTTTATTTTTCCTTATGCAAGTCAAAAACAGGCTCCTTTCATCATTGGTCTTAGCAATCTGTTCTGGTGATTTCCAAGTCTTCACAATGGCCCTTCACATATTTGAAAATAGACATGCCTTCCTGTGGTCTCCTCTATCTTAATCA
>NW_020944164.1:0-3310 GCF_900497805.2 Vombatus ursinus | reverse complement strand
TGTGGTTCTTCCCCTTCTTATCAATGTCTTTCCTAATTTGGTGTACAAAATTGAACATAATTGTTCAGATGTGGTCTCCCCAGGACAGAGCACAGTAGGGTAGAAAAGCAGAATTTATTTAGACAAATCTAATAAATAAGCAGCTTTGCATGGATGATTCAGTGGAAGTAAGCAACCTAAGGGATTAAAAACATTAGAGAAAGCCAAATGAAACAAGATGATAGCAGATACATATGGCATTTTGTGGTTATTCCTGTGAAAATAAAAATAATATCCTGAAGAAAAACTAAAAATGCTGACCCTAAGAACTATTATAAAATAATTTCCTTGGGGTTATAGTTTATTGTTTTCATTTGTTTTTGTGTCCTAATATTCTAAATTAACAGAGATGACAATGTTCAGAAGGAGCTTCGTGACTGGGGTTTGAGCTTTGACTCCAACTTACTATCATTCTCAGGAAGAATATTGCAAGGAGAAAAGATTCACCAAGGAGGAAAGACAGTTAAGATTTCCTAAGTTGCTTTCTATAAAGTCAATTTGGTTAAAAGTAAAATAGTTTAATTCAGTCATATACTTTACAAAGTTAGAAGACTATTCTTTAAGGGCTAGTATCACATGAGAGGGTAGAGGATGGGACATGGTAGAGAAGGGACTATTAGAACTTAGATTGTAGAGTAGATCTTTTCAAACATTGTTTCAGGAACACAGCTAGCACTGCTACCCTATATACCTTAGACTTTGACATACTTTTACCAAAGAAATTGTTGAGTTTGTGCCTTACAGTTCTCCTTCCTGCCTTCCAAGTAGGGTACAGGCCAGAATGTACTTTGGGCACAAGGCTGATTTTTAAAATGGGTGAGGGTGGTGGTAAAGATTTTGAGGGGTTGCCACTTAAATCAGGATACTAACAACAAAGTTCTAAACACTTGATATGACATAACAGCACTTTATGCGATTAGTTTAGCTTCTGTAAAATCTAGTGATAAGTGGTTTTTTAACCAAACAGTTCTTAGTTGCTTATGATATATGTAAAGTGCTTTGTCATCATTATTTTTATAATAGTATATCAAAAGGGTCGATTTACAGAATCGCAACAATAATTACTAAGCTTGGTTTGGGGATTTCTCAGGATACCCTTTCTGAAGGAGGATCACATAGGATTTTTTTTTAAAGTGCTAATTTATATTGTAAAACACAGGTTATATATCCCACTTTTAAAAGGAAAATGGTAGGCTAGAAAAGCAAAACTTTTTGTAACAAATCTAGCAATTTTCTACATAATAAAGTCATAATAAAAATAATGATGTCTGAATTGAAGAATCTGGTAGTGAATAAGAACAGTACTATCCTAGGACTGAAAATTTTAAATCAATTTATTAATTTTGTTGCATATTAAATCAGTTTTAGACATACTTAGGAATAAAATGTTCTTTTGTAAACCATGATAACCATAGCTTTTATTGAGGGTAGGGCTCAAATATAGTTTAGTTGGTGACAGATACCTTGCTTTTATAATTTGTTTTCAAATTTTCTCTTCTAGTTTGACTACAATCCACAATTTGCAGATTGGTCAAAAGAAACAAGAGGTGCTCCATTAATTAGTGTCAAACCACTAGATAATTGGTTATTGATTTATACCCGAAGAAATTATGAGGCTGCCAATTCACTAATACAAAACCTATTTAAAGTTACACCTGCCATGGGCATACAAATGAAGAAAGCAATAATGTAAGTACAATTTTAAATAAATTCCAACTTTTCTCATATTTTGGATGTTAACTATTAGTACATTACACTAAATCTAAACCTTAAGGGTTATTTTGCAGAAATCACTCTGTTTGCATGAGGCTGAAGAATAGTGAAGGAAAAGTAACTGATTTAACTGTTGAGATTATAAATGGTTAAAGATCTGAAAAGGCATTATTTGCTTTAATATTTTGAATATATGTTTAGGAAGGCATTCTCTAGTGTTAGTAACTTGAAGAAATAATGGAAAACCTATTTCAGATGTGTTTGAAAAGTGAGAAATATTGTACTGATGTTTTGGAATTTTGCTTCCTAAAGGCGTAGAGAAAATATTTTGAGTATCATAATATTGAAAGGTTAATAACTTCTTACAAAATCTGAATTTCATGTTCCCTTTTCCCTTAAAACAAATGATTATCAAATATAAGCACGTATTCAACCGATCTATTAATATTTTGGTGGCAATACTTATAAGTGAGCATTAAAATAATTATGCAAAGATTATACAAATTATAGAGATTATATAAATGCATATTATGATTATTATTTCTATGATATTATTTAATCTTCTAATGATAAATATGAAAGAATGACTGATGAGTATGAAATTGAATTGATAACGTTTGGGTCGTTGAATGAAGACAACTGTTAATTTTTGTGAGCCTCCTTAATAGCTTATTTTCTTAACTGTGTTGATGACATAAACTTGAATCATTTTGATCTTTTGCATACACTATTAAGAAGAGCGTGAATAAAAATGATTTCTCTACAGTTCTTCCACTTAAACTTAAAAAGAAAAATTAGCATCACCACAAAGGCCCTCTCTCTAAGTGGCCTTTGCTTCATCTTTGCCAGGGAAAAGAAAGTTAAGTTAAAGAAGAGCTATTTGCTTGTCATTGCCTGGGACAAAAAGAAGAAAGAATCAGTGAATCAGTCTTTCCCTTCTGTTACTACCTTCATGGTCTTAGGGGCCCAAACCACTGCCACTGCCACCTCTAGCCTGATGGAAAGCTATGGGATGGGCACCCATTTGAAAGAAAAAAATCCTTCAGTCCTAAGTATAAAGTCCTATTGCTTACAGATGGTTCCCCCTTGATTTCTGAGTCAAACTGTGTCTGAAGTCAAATTAACTGAAAGGAAAAACGTTATATCCAGATACTTGTTAACTTTGTGTATTTCTAGCTAAGCTACTAGGAGGTGAGCTGTTATTAGTTCTTGCACACAGAAAAAGGAGATGAAGCATTTTGACAGTTTTTGCAAGTTCGTAATGAATGTGGACAGGCTGGTACTCAGAAATCCCTTATTTCCAACTGCAGGCTTATTTAGAATATGAGGAATGTGGTGCTTTGAGTACAGTTGTAGCATTTAAAGTGTTTGTTATTGTTATTAAATATTAATTTTTCAGTACTGGAAATTGCTTCCATCTCCTTTATTTCTAAGGCATTTTTTTTTAAAAAAAACAAACTTCCATATTTTTTTTACTTTTATTTTTTTATTTTTAGGCAATTGGGATTAAGTGACTTGCCCAGGGTCACACAGCTAGTAAGTGTCAAGTGTTTGGTCT
>NW_020944163.1:0-1301 GCF_900497805.2 Vombatus ursinus | reverse complement strand
GAATGAAGCTCCACTGAGGGAGACCGAAAAGGGGAGTGGTCAGACAGAAAGCAGTAGAGAGATCAGTGTCAACAACCTGGAGGGGAGTAAGGACTGTGGATATGGAAGCGGTGGGAATGGGTGAGTTTGGAAGAAGGTCTGCTGGAGGGACTGGTGAGTCTGTTTAGACATTAGATTATGAGCACCTTGAGGACAGGGACTGCCTCCTCTTGTACTGGAATGTAGTAGGTGCTTAGTGTTTAATGACTGGCTGTTTTATACAAGTTGAATTTGAAATGCTCATGGATAGTTGGCCATGGAAGCACGGAGTTCAGAAGAGAGAATGCTGTAGAAACAGCGTTTGGGAAGTCAGCTGTGTAGATGAGATCATTGGACTCATTAAAGTTAATATGGTCAGCAAGAAAGAATGTAGAAAGAGGAAGTCCAGGACAGGCTGTTGGAGGGCATCCGGTGTCCAGGTAGGGTAGGTGGTATTGAGTTGCAGAGGCCAAAAAAGATATGAAAACTCAGCAAAGGGTGATTTCTAATTTACCCGGGAAGTGATTTTTCTAATGTTCCTATAACATTTTATTTTGATGAAATAAACAGGAAAAACTCAAGCACTGCATTTTAGGTGCTTGACTGAAATAAATGAATAAAAAAGCATTTATTAAGCGCTGTTTTATGCCCAAAGCACTGGGGATACAAATAGAAAGGTAAGTTAAGATGCAGAGCTCTTTAGTGTCTAGTGTATGCCAGGCCCTGTATTAGGCTCTAGGGGAATAGTCTTCCACCCACTCCCCACCCTCCCTAGGAGGAGGTAACACGCAGTTAGGTAGGCAAAATAAATTCAAAGTTTTTAAATTAACTTGGAAGGAATCTAGGGATTCTTAAGCAGAGGTAAGAGCATGTTATGGAGTGAGACTTTTCTTTCCCCCTGTAACTCGGCCAATTGCAGGAGTTTACTTGACTATCCATATTAGTTACATAGATTTTGTTGTGTTTTTAAGTGGAGCTTGGGCATGGGAGAGGCTTTTGTTAATTGAAGAAGAATTTCTTTTACAGAGGCAGAAGTGAATGCATTCCACGCATGGGGTATTTAGAGTAAGAAACAGGAAGAAGGCTGGATTGGCTGGGCTTTAGAACAGCACATAGGAAGAATATAAAGCTGGCTTATGGAATGTTAAACCATTAAGATCTTTTTTTCTGTCCAAGTCTTAATTTTTAACTGGTTTGTGATATTGTCCAAAAGACGAGTTTACACTAGCATCCATCTGGAATATTTGTTTAGAAACTAGCCCTTGCCTAAGTCTGTCTTTCTC
>NW_020944162.1:0-1660 GCF_900497805.2 Vombatus ursinus | reverse complement strand
ATCAGCTTGCAAAATGTGTCACCATCTGAATGAACAAACTTCATTTTCTTGTCTTTGTGTTTATGTGGTGTTTCTGGCCCTTTCCAGGCAAAGTACTCCCACAAAAGTTTACAGGGGAAAAAAACCAGACAGTCTTGAAAATGAGCTAGACAGAGGTGAAGCATCCATTCAATGAAAACATGAAGCCAGATACCATATCAATTGAAAAGGGTCAACTGATACTGGAGGGCACTAAGGAAAGTTGAAGCTAAATTGCTGCACTGTGAGAGGAGGAATCATGTTCGGAAGAAGCCTACAAGCTGTTGGAAGAAATAATCACCATGGGGATACATAGACAGATGGGATTCCAGGCAACTTTGACCCAGAATTGAACCCATCATACCAATTAAGGAAAAACAAAACACCTAATTCTGCCTTTAATCCTCCTTCCTCAGAGTCTCAGAAAATAAGCATGAATAAACTGAGGAGAAAGTGAGCAAACAGAGGATTAAAAGGAGCACCAGACAGTAGAAACTCAGATGTTCCAATTTCCCCTCAACAAAATTACTCTTGGGGGCTATGGAAGAATGTCTTGTGATGTACATTGTCAGAAAAATGTCCAAATTGCCAGAATCATCAGCCCCTGTGACTATGAGTATAATACGGTTTATGAGACATGGACCAGGGAGAAATGAGATGCCAAAATTCCACAACCCTGGAAGGAGGGCTGAATGGATGCCCTGGACCGTCTGCAGTTCATTGAATCTGACCTTTGGAACTTGCCATTCTGTGCCCACTGTATCCATGTTCTAAAACTCGTGTTTGGCAAGAATTGCATACCTTCAATGCAAGCCGATTCCAATTGATAAATAGTCAAAGGGTATGAACAGCTGTTTTCAGATGAAGAAATCAAAGATATCTGTAGGTGTACAAAGAAATGCTCTAACTCACTTTTGATTAGAGAAATGCAAATTAAAACAACTCTGAAATACCACCTCAGACCAATCAGAAGGGCTAATATGATGAAAAAGTAAAATGATAAATGTTGGAGAGGATGTGAGATAACTGATGCACTGTTGGTGGCAATGTGAACTGGTCCAACCATTGTGGAGAGCAATTTGGAATTATGTCCAAAAGGTAACCAAACTACATACCCTTTCATTCAGCCAGACCACTGTTAGGTCTGTATATTGAAGGATCATAAAAAGAGGAAAAGGACCTACTGGAGCAAAAACATTTATAGTAACCCTTTCTGTGGAAGCAAAATTTGGAAACTGAGGGAATGTCCAGTAATTGGGGAATTATTGAGCAAGCTGTGGTAGATGAATTTAATGGAATTCTTCATGCAGTAAAAAATTATGAACAGACAGATTTCAGAATATTCTGTTAATACTTGTGTGAACTGATGCAAAGTGAAATAAGTAGAACCAATTAGAACATGGTACACAGTATCAGCAGTGTTGTGTTATGATGAACTATGCATTCTCAGCAACATAATGATTCAAGATAAGTACCAAGGACTCATGAAGGAAAATGTCATGCATATCCAGATAAAATAATGATAAAATCTTATTAGAGATTGAAGAATAGTTTTTATTCACTTGCTTTGTTCTTGTTTCTCATGTTTTTATCTGTTTCTTCTTTCACAACTGTGACTAATATGGACATATTTTTATATAAC
>NW_020944161.1:0-1266 GCF_900497805.2 Vombatus ursinus | reverse complement strand
GGATGGGGACAGCAGGAATGACCAGAGGAAGCCTGAGGCTGGGAGACCAAATCCAGTCTGGGATTCAGCCCCCTGGCAGGGGCCCTGAGGGCTCTGAAGGAAGAGGGTCAGGGAAGCAGGAGGCCTGGGGAAGGGGAGCACAGGTAGGGGCTGGGAGGGAGACATTCTAATCCAGCTCGTGACAGGGAGGTCAGGGACACTGGAGACACAGAAGGGCTCCAGGTGGATGCTGAGCCTGGGAAAGCACCATGACTGTGTGCTGGGCAGGACTCCTGGGACCCTCTGACAGAGCTTAGGCTTGGAATTCCCCAGGGGAGAGCTGACACAGGGAGCCAGTGCCTGGGATCTGATAGGAAAGCAGCCCAGGAGCTGGGAGTCAAGATAAGAGGGCCAGGCAGGAGCTTTGTTTCCTGCATCCAAAGTGGGTCCTCAGAGCAGGCAGAACTTTTCTTTCTTTCTTTTTTTTTTTTAGGCAATTGCGATTCAGTAACTTGCCCAGGGTCACACAGCTAGTAAGGGTCAAGTGTTTGGTCTGAGCCACATTTGAACTCAGGTCCTCCTCACTTCAGGGCAGGTGCTCTATTCACTGCACCACTTAGCTGCCCCGAGGCAGAACTTTCGATCCTCACAGGGGCTTGGTTGGAAGGGAGAACAACTCAATCTCTAACCAAAAGCTGGGGGCAAGGAGACAGGATTCCTGGGTCCCTGTGGATAAGGTTTGAATTTGTGGAAAGGGTAACCCAATGTTAAATCCAAAGAGAGTGACTCTGGATATTTGGGAAGTGATTGGGAGTCTGCAAAAGAGAGCAGCTGAAAGCTTGTCCAGTAGCCAGGCCTGGGCAGGATGATTGCCCCAGGACGACCTGGAGGGCACTCACCACGGGGACAGAGGAGGAGGAGGGTGAGATCCAATGGCATGAACAGGCAGCGGATCTGTGAGGGGCTGGCTCAGACCTACGTGGGATCTGCACCCACAGAGCTGCTGGGTGGAAGGCAGAGATCTCAGGTCCAAGAGAAGGCAGCCTTGATCTCAGTTGTGAGGGAGGAAGGCAGGGAGATCCCCATTCCAAGGGTAGAAGGCAGAGAGATCTCAGCTCCAGGGAAGGAAAAGATAGTTCAGCTGCAAGGGAAGAAAACAGAGAAATCTCAGCACAAGTTCCTGTTTTTAGCCAGCCCACTCTGGGAGGGTCCTCCCAACCTCTGCCCAGCCTCTGAGGTGCCCAGGAAGGGCCCTTTCCTCCAATCACACCCAGGGCCAGGAGCTCA
>NW_020944160.1:0-2640 GCF_900497805.2 Vombatus ursinus | reverse complement strand
GAAGGGGAGGCAGGAACGTGAGCAGCGAGTCTATGCTCCCTTATTACGCAGCAGCCAGTGGGTGTGCTGTGGGCATGTTCAACACATCCATGGGGGAGCTGCAGAAGCACTTGTACAAAGGGGAATACTATGCCTTCAAGTACGCCCCCATGTTCGAGAGCGACTTCATCCAGGTGCTTCCCATGGAAAGCATCCCCCCCCCCCACCCCCCGCCGTCCCGCTGCCCTAGCTCTGGCCCCAAGCTTGTCTCCTTCCCAGGCTCCCCGTGCCGCGCTAGGCCACTCACCGGCTCCCAGTTTGATTGGGGGGCGGGCGGCCGCAGCAGCAGCATTTGGGGTCTGAGTGAGACAGGTCCACGAATCCCAGATCTGCCTGGGGGTTGAATAACAAGACTTGGTGGAGCAGGACGTGTTGGGGTCTGAGAGGATTCCACTTGAGAATGGGGTGGGGAGGGAAGAGAGGCCTCAGATACCAACCAGCCGTGAGGTAGGTTTGAACCTGGCGAGGGATTGATCATCCATGAGTCTTAGATAGTGTCCGTCTGCCTCCAGTCCATCCAGAGGAGGGGGAGAGCTCTATGGAAGTGGGCACCTGGTCTCTCCCTGCCACGTTTCCCTTCATTTTCCTCCCCCTTCCCCACTGCAGATCAGCAAGAGAGGGGAAATGATTGGCATGCATAACCAGGCATGCATGGTGACCGTGGGCATTGCGTCCACCAGCCCGATTATGCCTTTGCCCAATGTCATGCTGTTAGCCCGGCACGTGGCGTATGTTGAGGATCAGCCCCGTCCAGAGGCCAGCTCCAGGAGCAAGATGCAGCACCCCCACTCTTCAAAGACCCTGGAGTTGACCAGGTGAGCCAGCCATCGCACTTGGCCTGTCCCTTACCGGAACAGCATTTCAACCTCCTGGTTTTCAACTTGGATGAGCTCTAACCATTGAGCTCAGATAACCATCCTACCAAACATGCCAGGCAACGTGATCTTAACAAAGTCACTTAGAGAGTAACTGGACTTAGGTCAAGGAACAAGGGTTCAAAATCCATGGACTTCTGAAGAGAACCCCCATTTCCATCTCTCTCTCTCACACCTGGAAAATGAGGTGTCAGCTCCAAGCAGAGCCTGCACCTCCAGTGTGACAAACCGATGACCAGGCCACTCAAAGTCTCAGGCAGCCAGTGCAGCTGAGGGGGAATTGATGGGGAGGGTGGGGGTTGGAGGAGAAGGAGGGAAGACTGTGGAACGTACTTACTTCCCTCGGTGGGATGGGCTACAGGCTACTCCCCCTGGAGTTTGTGAAGATTTCTGTCCATGACCGTGAGAAGCAGCAGCTTCGGCTGAAACTGGCCAGCGGGAGATCATTCTACTTACAGCTCTGCCCACCCTCCAATGCCATGGAAGACATCTTCTCCTACTGGGAGAAGCTCATCTACCTCCTTCGGCCACCTGCTGAGGGCTACGGCAGCACCCATGCCATCCCTGCTGGGGATGGGGTCGAGGTGCCTGTTTTCATAGCCAAAGAGAAATTTCCTATGAGTCGAGCCACAGAAGGACCCAATTTGGGCCTGCGTGCCTCTGAGGGCCTCATCACTCTGCTATATTCTCTAATCACCTATGCTAGAAAATGGGGGTGAGGGGGAAATGATGAACGATTTGATGAAGTGTTCTAGGCCCAACCCTTTCAGCAATGACAGGCCTCTGCCCTAGGGTCCACAGGCTAGAAGGAAGGAGGCCTTGATTGCCAACCCCAATCCTGGCTAGGAAAATGGGGGAGGGTTGGCAAAGATGTGCCTTCTTTTAGGAATCAGTCCCCCCACCCCACCCTATGCACGCTCACAACACACTAGAACAGACACACGTGTTCCATGTCCTGGAATTCCCTGGGGCTTCCTCAGTTTCCTTCTCCAATCTAATGGGGTAGGAGGATGGCTCCTGACCCTAGGATGTTTATGACCTGACCTTGCCCCGGGCCCGCCTTTTACGATCTTTCCTCTTCTGCCCCTCGCACTATGGGCCCCAGTCCCGGGAGCCTATTCTGCACAGCCAAGGGGAGCAGGATAAAGTAAGTATCAAGAGTCTTCATGTGTTGTCTCACATTCCTGGCCAGGATAAGGTGGAAGTAAAGCCGGAAATAATCATGGCGGCTGCAGCCGGGAAGGGCTTCCCTAGCACAGCAGGCATAGAGAAGGACCTGCTGCCCCATCACTATACCATCCAAAGAGTGCCCAATGTGTCCCCTCCCAGTACACCATCTGTCCCAAGCATTGTAGTAGCAGCTGCTGCCAGCAGGGGTCCTGCCAGTAAGGCCATGGCTGGGGCCCCCACGGGGATGGGGACAGCCACAGCAGGCAGCCAGGGGTCTGGCGTAAGTGTAGCCCCGGCTGGGACTGCAACTGGGCAGGTAACAGAGACCGTGTCTGCCAGCAGTGTTAGTCTAATGCTGGCTGGCGCTGCCAGCATGTCACCAGACTCGGTGATCATGGCTTCGGCAGGCACCGGCAGCCTGACGCCCTCAGGCCACGTGAGTGTGGCCTCTGCTGGAGCTGGGAGTGTGGCGGGCCTAGGAACCGTCACCCCGCTCAGGCCCGAGTACCCCCTGGTGTCAAGCTTGCAGAGCGAGGGCGACATGAGTGAGCGGGAC
>NW_020944159.1:0-2042 GCF_900497805.2 Vombatus ursinus | reverse complement strand
ATATTTCCTTTTTTCAGAATACTTTGGATCTAATAACTCTGAAACCATTGCTAGCTAACTTCCTCCTTTTCCAATCTTTTTAAAAAATATTTCTTGCCACTTTTCAACCAAATGACATTGACTTAACTGCTTGATCTGCAAACAAAATCCTCCATCTCTCACCTCTGGTCATTCTCTTGTAAATTATGGCATAACTGGAGCATTTTCCCCCTTCTCCTCTGCCTCCTCACTCCCTGGCTTTTAGTTTTTAACTAAAATTCTACTTTCCATAGGAAACCTTCCTCAAACTCACTTAATTCAAGTGCTTTCTCTTTAATGATTGTTTCCTATTTATCTTGTATATAATTTGCTTTGTTTCCATATTGTCTCCACCTTTAGATCATCAGCTCCTTGAAGGCAAGACTCTCTTTTGCTTTTTTTTTAATTCCCAGCACTTAGCTGAATGCTTGGTACTTTATAGGTGCTTATTATATATTTATTGATTGATTATAGACTTAATGTAGACTTCCCAATGCATATATAGTTTTGGTATCTCTTTGATTGATTCTAGATCCCAATACTTCCCAGAACCAGATTCACTTCCCATTCATTTTCACTTTGACTTTCACCAATACTTTAAATATGATGCAACACTGATCTTGATATTTCTGTGCATGTACCACAGTGCCTGATCCAGTATATGAATATGAGTAATTGTTAGAGAAATGTGTATTTGATGATGATGATGATGTTGATGAAAATCATGAAGTGAAGGACAAGAAGGAAAAAAAGAGAAGATTGGTGATGACAGTTGGTAATGGTAACTGTGATAATTTTGATTACATTTAGAAATAGATTTCCTTGAGTTGAGAGGCTTCCTGGTGTAAGAGATACAGTGCAAAATGCTGGACTTTAATCAGGAAGACTTGGTTCCAAACTTGTGCTCAATGCTTATAGGCTAGATGACTTCAGCACTTTATTGGATCTTTTCTGAGGCTCAATTTCTTCATCTGTAAAGTGGTGTTAAAGTATATATTAAAGCTAGTTCAGGAGGTTATTGTGAACTTTCAATGAGAGAATGTTCATGAGCTCTATCTACAAATATCAGCTATTATTCATACTTTTTTTTTCTTAGACCTATCTTAAAATGTGTTTAATGAAAACACTTTGATATTATTCTCACTACTGTGAAATAATCTATTTACAAGGAAACAGAGGATTCAGACAAAAAAAACCTTGTGTAAACAACTTCTCCATGTAAGACCCCTTTACCATTGTGAAAATTTCATTTAGAGATTTTTAACTCATGGCTTGAGAGCAGATGGGATGGATTACTGTTGGGGAATAGAGTTATCATCTAATCATTTTTTTTCAATAGAAATGAATACAAAACTGAAGAATCATCAAGGTCAATATGGAAAGTCTGCATTTTCAAATATTGTAGTAATGAAACTGTTCTTAATGAAATAATTCGCTCTTCATGATTTCCTATATTCATATCAGTATTTCTAGTTCCCTCCCCACCCCACCTGATCAAGACATTTCTTCATCTCCATTAAACCTCATAGAAGAGGTTGTGACAATGACTAATGTAGAACCACATGTTTTCTTCTGCAGTAGAAATTAGAAGAAGCAAAAGAAAGTTCAAAACAATTAGATGGATAAATAAAATGCTTTCTTATTTAATAAGCTTGTAAATCACTGGAGAGGTCATGGGATAGGACTCTTTCCCCATACAACCCACAAACTTTCTCCAAGCAGTTGTTAAACCTGATATATTTAATAACATGAAGGAATTTTAATGGGACAAATGTAAAATTGTATTTGATTTGGCTTTAAAAAAACTTCATAATTGAAGAAATAGAAAGACATTTTTAGGCATTCTTTTGAAGAAAATGTGGAGTTTTCAGTGGATTCTAAGTTGAATATGCATTTATGGTATTACATATCAACTGAGGAAGGTAATGTGATCTCAATTAAGACAGACATGGCATCTCAGCTTAGGATGTGAAAGGCTGATTGCATTCTGCCTGGGGCAGAGAGCATTTGGGAACTTCGTGTCC
>NW_020944158.1:0-2030 GCF_900497805.2 Vombatus ursinus | reverse complement strand
GTAAAGGGACTCAATATCATTTCTTCTAAAAAAAAGATGAAAAAAAATTGGAGATGTCTAGATTAGAAAAGCCTTGATATTTATATGGTAGCTCCTTCAAGTACTTAAAGGAACTGTATGTTTGTGTGTGTTTATATTAATTTAAAATCATATGTGTAATATATAATACATATACCCACCCACCCACATATATATGCATGTTTATGTGTGTGTATATATATATATATATAATATTTATACCTATCTCTACCTATCTTCATATATACATATATATACGGTGTATGGTTTGCAAAGTATTTTAAAGATATCATTCCAATTTTCCCCTTATAAGAATGCCGGGAGAAAGATTCTATTATCACCCCAATTTTGTTTGTTTTTTTTGTTTTTGGTTAGGCAATGAGGTTAAGTGACTTGCCCAGGGTCACACAGCTAGTAAATGTTATGTGTCTGAGGTTGCATTTGAACTCAGGTCCTCCTGAATCCAGGGCTGGTGCTCTATCCTCTGTGCCACCTAGCTCTTCCTATCACCCCGATTTTATAGGTAAAAAAGGTAAGCCAGAAAGAGGCTAAATGACTAGCCTAAGGTCATACAACTAGTAATTCTCTGAAAGCAGATATGAATTCTGATCTTCCTAACGTGAGATCACTGTCAGTGTCCCTTGCTGTATGTTTTCTGACCAGATATCCTGGGTTCACCTCATTATTTGAATTTTCAGTTCCTTTGAGGACCAGGTTTTTCAACCTACTTCAGCAGACAAGTTTTGAGTGCTTCCAAGTCTCTCATCACTACTCTACCAAGCTGGTTAACATGTCTATGGTTCTGAAAGGGGAGTATCTACACAAGTTTGTTATTTTTTTTATTTGGGAAGGACCAAGTTCTTACCTGAGAGAATGTTAGAATGTCTGAACTGGAAGGAACCTCATCACTTAAATGGATTTGAAAACAAAACATTGTAGCTGGGAGGTACCTTTGAACATTGAATATAAGAGCTGGGGGAAAAAATCTTTAGAAGTTAGAAGTTTAGACCATAGAAAGTTCAAGTTGACAAAGACTTTACATACCATGTAGTCAAGACTGCTTATCTTATAGGTGAAGAAACTGAGGCCCAAGGAGAGGAAATTGCTTGCTAGAAGACCTTAGTAGGAGAACTGAGACTAGATTCCAGTATTCTTAATACCTCTCCTGTGGTCTTTCCTCTATATCATTTAGGTAGGAAAAGAAAAAAAAAATAATGGGGATAGATGGGTAAAGAAAGAGGAGAATATGTGAATAGATATAGCTTTATATCAATCTAAGCATTTACTTTATTTTCTTATCATTACTTTTTTGTAGTTCAGTTTGAAATGAAAGCTAGAGAGCCATGACTATTCTAGGGAAAGGATACTGGACTTAGGGGAATGGGGCTTGAGTTCCAGTCTCAGCTTTGCCAGTGAGGACCTGTGTAATAATTACCCTGAGAATCAGATTTCTTATCTTAATAATGAAGGAGTTTTCCTATGTTACTTTAAAGTTCCCTTCAAGTTCTATTGTCTATTACCCTTTGAATTTTATGAGCCTCTTGTAAATAAATAAAATTGTAGTCCAAGGAAAGTATTTGATAGATTCTCCTCTTAGTCCTAGGGGATATTTATCTTTTGAATCCACAGTAAAAAAAATAATCAGAGAATCACAAGAAACAGGAGTTCAAGATATTTAAGAAGAAGATATTTAAGTCATTTCAGGTCTTTCTGATAATTTCACAATATAAGTGATAAGCAGCCTTACATACTCAGAGTGGAGACTCACAGGTAAGGGGACATGTGTTATGTTCCAAGGTTGTACAGCTTGAGTTATTAGGAATGATTTTGTTTTGTTTTTGTTTTGTTTATTTCTTTTTTCTCATTATGAGCCCAGATCTCTCTCTCTTTCTAATTCCCACCCATTTTCCTAGTCACAACTTCAAATTTCAAGATGTCTAATATTTCTTTTATAGGACAATCCTTTAAGTACTTGAAGGAGCTACCACATAAATATCAAGGCTTTTCTAATC
>NW_020944157.1:0-1524 GCF_900497805.2 Vombatus ursinus | reverse complement strand
CAATGATTGACAGGGTGTAGAATGGAAGTTAGCACATACATGCACACAGAGGCACACACACATACACACAGACAGAATCACACATACACCCACACACCCACACAGACACACAGACTGATAAATGAACAAACAATGCATGAGATGTAAGTTAGCATGTAAACACACAGAGAATCACACACTCGTCATGCCCAATAAAAATATTTGATAAAGAATTTTAATCCATATTAATTAGGAATAACTGTGAGGAGACAAAAGAGGGTCTCAAAAGTGCCTTCAGAAATATCTGTTGGACTGAGGGCATAGGGCAGCCAAAGGCCAAGCAGGCTGAGAACCTTACCTCTTAAGGAAAACCTTATGGAAAAGTGGGATGGAAGATTCAGACATATCCCCTCATAGATGAGGATTAAAATCTTTGATTTATATTCTTACGTGTATGAGGACTCACCGTTTATATGTATATACCCATACATCTGAGTGTTAATATGTTCTCCTTATGAGCTCAATGTGTCAATAATCTCCTATAATCCCTTGTTATTCATATTTCAGTACTGAGATTCATTTCTTTATATTAATCAGTATTGAGATGTGTTTCCCATATTCTCCCTATATTCACATATATATGAGCAGTGATGTAATCAGTGTTTATAACTGTATTATATTTTCTCTTCTGACTCATATATGTGATTCTTCCTGTATTCTCTTTATATCTTGGCATATGGAGCCTTTCTATATACCTGTGTGAGTACTTCATTGATCAGGACTCATTTACTCCCCTCTACTTACAGATACCCTTATTTCCTGTCTATATTCCTATATATGAGTCTTGATGTATGTTGTGTGCATATAGACAGGACTCTTCATATATTCTCTCAGAGAGAAGCAGTAGAATATGTGTAGCAATAGAGAGAGAATATAGGAGTACTCATATTCGTAAATAGAAAGAATGTGTACATAGAAATACACAAGAATAGAGAAAATATCAGTACTCATAGGTAAGTATAGAGTCCATTGCCAAGGTGAATGTTAATATTCATTTATGTAGTAAATGAGTGAATGATTACTAATGTTTATGAGCAGATAGAATATATAAATCATATAAATGAATTTATAGAAAGAATAAAAGACTTCCCCTGCATTGGAATGAAGAGAAAGGACCTGAGTACATGCTTACATACATAAACACACACATATTCTCTGTCTTCATATATGTGAGTTGTCATATATTCTCTATTTATTTACACAAGTAAGAAGTTTCATTGTATAGGAGAAACTGCAATCATATATGAATATGCACAGATGAAGATAGAGAATGTCTGTACATGAAATATACAAGTTATTCCCTTTATATTGGATGATACAGTCATATATATACATATATAAAGCTATATGGAGAGGTTAATGAGAGTCATGCAGTACTCATAAAGAGGAATGGAGAAAATGGACGACACGCAAGAAATGTATGTATAGACAAAAAATTTGTACACTTGAAAATATGAATATACATAGCCCAGGTATTATGGACAG
>NW_020944156.1:193-1724 GCF_900497805.2 Vombatus ursinus | reverse complement strand
TGACCATCCTAAATGATATCATAATAACTTAAAGTAGCCCAGTCTACTTATCCATGCAGAAAAACAAAAAGATAAAAACAACTTCCTGCTGATGAACGGAAAAGGACACGTAGTTGAACGGATAACCCATAAAGTCAAATCCATCAATTAATGTTTCTTGGATAGACACTACTATCCTGGGACTATAATTGGATAAGAGAAGACCAGACCAGATTTCTTTGGGGGAATGGTACAGTGATTTTAGTTATCCAAGCTTTTCCCCAAAACAAAGCCCACTTTTTTCATCTATCAATCAATATTCCAGTGAGGTTGCGTGTCAAGTCCTGAAACAATACAATCTCTAATGAATTAAAAGTGTGGGTCAGCCAGTGGGCAGGGAGAGGAATTGGAAAGAATGAGTAGGTTTCAACATATTGCCAGTAAACAATTATCAGTTATCCAGGAGAAGCGGCATAAAGTATGTCTTCAGAAGCATCTATCACCAGAAAAGGGGGTAGGCCAATCACGTAGCAAGAGTGAGGTGTAATCAACAGGTGGCCTTTGTACTTCATTTTTATCCATGCATTGTCAAGTGAGTCAAAGGTATGTCCCTAGTGCATTGAGTGGACTCCCAGTTATGAAGGAGTTATGAGAGAATCTGTTTGAGGGGCACAGGATGAGAAGGCATAGATGTGTTGCTAACTCTAACTCATGTCAGTAAGATTCTGGCTCTATTGAAGTATTAGGAAGAACTTAATAATTAGAATTATTTAAACACAACATCCCCCTCTTCCTGTAATCTTCAATTTTCCCTCTATCTACTGGTTCATTCCTTACTATTTATGAACACATTTAAGCTACCTCCATTGATTAAAAAACAAACAAACAAAAAAGCCCCACTAATCCTCACTAGATCCTGCCATCCCCTCAAGCTATCAGGCAACATATTTTTCTGCACCAAATTCCTAGAAAAAAGCTATTTACTCTTTTTGTCTCCACTCACTTAACATTCACTTCCTAAACCTTTGCATTCTGGCTCCTGAATCACTCTACTCAATCTGCTTTCTTCAAAGTTATTTATCAATCCTTTTTCTTTTATCAGCTACATTTTCCTTAGTATTTCTCCAACTCCCCCCTCCTACAGAGCCATCCTTTCTAACAAAGAATTTTTTAAAGAAAACCAGCAAAGCCAATCACATCAGAAAAGTCTGATGATATGCAGTATGCTACCCCCACAGATCCTCTCCTCCCACCCCTGAAAACAAATGGGGGGCAAGGGAGATGGAAATGTCTTCTCATGTCTCTTCTTTTGGGGCCAAGGTTTTTATTTTTTCATTACAACTCCTCAATATTCCGTTTCAATTGTTTCATCATTCTTGTTGGTTCCATTTGCATTGTGTATGTTGTTTCCCTATCTAGGCTTGTCATCATGCTCATTATTACAGCATCATGATAGTCTTCCTATAATACAGTTTGTTTAACAATTCCTCCATCATCTGGGCACCTACTTGGATTCTAGCTCTTTGCTACCATGAATGCTGCTGCTATCAAC
>NW_020944156.1:0-111 GCF_900497805.2 Vombatus ursinus | reverse complement strand
GTAGATATAGATATGGATATAGACGTAGATATAGATATGGATATAGATGTAGATACAGATATGTATATGGATATAGATTAAGATATAGATATAGATATAGATGATATAGAT
>NW_020944155.1:0-5242 GCF_900497805.2 Vombatus ursinus | reverse complement strand
ATGGTTGTGAAGCACGCAAAATAAAGGATGTGAGAACACTGAAAAAAAAGTGAAAAGTGCTGTAAGCGTAAAAGCATTATTAGCCTTAGCATATAAAATCTCCTTTTGGTGAGATTGTACAGAGATCATATATGCTTCATCTGAGATCTGGCTGCTTGAAATTTGTGGCTGAAATCATTAACGGTCTACACCAGTCCCCGTCACAGCATCATTTAAGTAAAATGAGGTCTTTAGAACCCCAGCTGTAGATGCGACAATGACTGACTCAACAACAGGCCATTAGAAGCTTCACTTCCCTTTCCTACCCCAGTACGATTCCTTCAAATCACAAAACAAAATGGAAATTTACCTTCAGCCTACGGATTTGAATATCTGAGAACTTCCTCACTCCATTGACTGAAGGCACCAAACAATTAAAGAGAGCCTTGAAGAAAAGAAGAAATAGGTCTTTTAAAGGCAAAAGCATCATCTTATGCATATTATCACCACCAAGAGCCATATAAACAATACTTCAAATTCAGGTGATCTTTAGTTTTATTTTCTAAATATTCTACCGTACCTTGTCTGTCTGTGTCAGTTCGTGGAATATGTGGGCATCGATAGCAGCAGCAACCAAATTATTAGCTGCAGTAATGGCATGGATGTCACCAGTGAGATGGAGGTTGAACTAAAAAAAAAAATTTTTTTTCTTCACATCAATTTTCCAACTTCCCATTATTTCTAAACACGCAGTCTGTGGCAACTGAACCAACTACTATGCTAAAGTCAGTAGAATAGTAACAGATCATAGTTACTGGGAAAATACTCCATACAACTTGTGAAAATGAAAAAAAAAAATTACCAATAATCTACCCACATAAAGAACCCCTCCCAAACATGGTCAATGTGGCATTTCCTAAATAACATGGTCCAGAACTCAGAAAAGACATTTGCTGTTAGGGTAAGCTACAGGAACATTTAAAAAATTCAACTGTATTTGTCTTTCATGTCCCATAAGTGAGTAATAAAGTTCTGTTGTTAGCATTTCACTAGGTAGTTATATTTCAACACAACTCATGTATATTTAAGAACTAGTTTACTCTTTGCTTGAGACACAACATTTTAAAATTCTCTGAGTGTTGATATCTTCTTATATTTTATAAATATATATAAAGGTCTCCTTCCCAATCTCATGATCCAGTTCATTCACTGGCTTAGAAACTTTTAAAAATTAATGTTTAGGCAAAAGACATCCTTAACCCTTAAAGGCCACGCATATGAATGAAATAAGTTTGCAACAAGTTGACAAATTAAGAAGTGTTTCCTTTCAAGAAGTTTTGCTGAGTAGCAAATTGCTCACATACTAACAGAAAGAGATTACCTGCCAAATAAAAAAGCTTCAGTTTTAGAAAACCAAGAAAAATGAAAATTACCTCTTCCATTGGAACAACCTGAGAATAGCCCCCTCCTGCAGCTCCACCTAGAAGTCAGGTCAAAAATAAGCGTATCTAATCAGCAGCTATACTGAAATTTCTCTTAAAAATTAAAAAAAAAAAAAAAGAAGAAGAAATTGAAACTTCTTATCAATTAAGACAGCTGGCTATATATTTTTGGCAATGATTTGGACAAATCTGTTCATGATTATATCTGCTTTCCATTTATGAATATTAAAATAAAGCCCTTTATCTTTATAAAAAGTAAAAATAATATTAGCATTGGAAATACGTTCCCCAATGGCACCAATTTTGAGAAAAAACTAAATAAGCCCTAATAAAAAAATCAAGCATTCAGTTAAGAGTTCCTTAATTATTTGGTCCTCAGTTTCTTCAATTGTAAAATTAGTATCTTAGAGTAGATGTTCTCCAAGTTCCCTTTTAGTGCTAATATTCTTCAATTAGATTAAACAATTCCACAAGAAAATGAACTAATGTTTTTTTTCCCCTTAAAAAGGAACTGGTATGAAGTAAAGACAGCAGAACTTACAAAAAGAAAATTCATTCAAAAATACAAGGGCAAATGGACAGAGACAATGGAAGAAGATCCCTTCCACTGGGAAGGAATAATCATTAAGCTGTCAGGGCCAAATGCTTGCTGAAGAAATTTTTAAAAATATAAAGGAGACAAGGAATTATATAAAAGATTTGGAAAGTCATTCACTCAAAGTGGTTAAAATTTTAAAAATAGTAGTATCACAAATGCCATAATGATGTTGGAAAGGGATACAGAAACATAGAGAAAACACCTCTCTAAATATGCTGACATAGGAAGCTCTTTCATGAAATGTTACTACTGCTATATTTTTGCTTAGATCCAAAGGTCTCTCAGTTGTAAACATGGATCAATAAGAAAGACAAACTATTGTGACATACTAAGGATTTAGCCTAAGAAGGGATATCTGAGCTAGAGCAGTCATTAATCACTGAAAAGATGACAAATGAGTCTGAGAAATCAAATAGGAAGGTGCAAGGCTTAAAAAGAAGAGAACAAAATTTTCTAGTTATGTTAGCTGATGCTTTTAAGGAAAGGTTAAGATGAGGTAAAGGCAGAATTGAAAGGTAAATAAACTAATAAAAAATGTTTAAGAGATGAAGCTAAGAAGAGCATTGAGTAGTGTTAATGAGAATTGCTACATTAAACAGATTGTCATACAAGCAAAGATAAATTATATTAGTAATTAACAAGAGTTGTATTAGAAGCCAATTAAAAGCTGAAAGTAAAAGGTTCTGCTCTTATAATTATAATTGGAAGTATATGGCAATTATGTTGAGAGAAGTTTTTAAGAAAAGTGTACAAATCCTGCTTAGAGCTCATTTTCATTCATTAGAGATAAGTAACAACTAACTAAGACAGAAGGATGTAGTAGAAAGATAAATGGACTTGGGACTGGGGGACCACAGTTCAAATGACTGTTCGGATACTTTTAACCATTTGACCATGGACAAATGCCTGAATTTCAGTTTCCTTATCTATAAAATGGAGAAAATAATATTACCCATCTCACACAAGTGCAATTAGGAAAGTATTTTGTAACACCTCAGTTACACATAGGTATATAAAATGAGTGTCATGTCGTTGAGCAATAAGTTATCACTTCCTATAAACAGAATTCCAGAGGATCCTTTTGTAGTACTGACCGCAACAGCAGGCAAGGAATAGGACTAATCCTGTTAAAGATCTGACAAGAACCCTCACCCAAACTACATCTGGAGCAGGTTAATAATCATACTACATTGGAACTCCTATAACCATCAGAAGATACCTGGCCTAGCCAGAATCTAAGCGTTCTACTGCAGGGAACAAAAATCCAATCAAATGAAATGAGAAGGTTCTCACTGACCATAGGATCAAAGACCAACGAATACCTTTTATTCCAAAGGTTGGGCCCTGAGATGGTTGTCAAACACAAGCAAAAACATTCTGGTGAAGATGTGCTCCCAGAGCTTGAACCAGCCCTAGTGTGGTTGTACTCTTTCCTTCTCCCAGAGGTGTAGGGGTTATTCTTTAATATAAAAGTGAAAAAACGAGGAAAAAAAAAACCAACAACAAAAGAAATCAATTTATTTACAGTACTTGGATTTCATTGAATTTTTTACTGAAACTTTAATAATTGTTTTGGTACAAGAAATACGGAATAAAAGGTGTAAAGAATAAAACCGACACAGAGACCTTACCCCACTGTCATCATGAAATAATTCCACCATTTAAAAAAAATCTGAGAAAGAAATGCCTAAGATGGCATCATTTCCATTTTCCATTTAGGGATCTGATACAGTTCCTAAAACTATGAAACTAAATCAATGTCCTACTTTGCTTCCACCCTTCACTAAGTAGCCACTACACTATTTGGGGACAACAGAAACCACAGTCATTGGTCTATCTGTTAGTACAGGAAATTGGTTGAGCCTCAAATTAGATAAAGATCACCATTTTTCCATTTAACCTCTATGTTCCTCTTACTAAAGTAGAATGGAAAAAGCATTGAACTGAAGTTGAGAAACCTACATTCTAGTCCCCACTTCATCTCCTTAGAGATAGTTCACTATCTATAAAATGAGGGCAGACGAATTAACTTGAAAAATAAACCATCTCTTCCTCCATGTCATAGGAGGCTAGGAAATCTGTATGCATTAGAAATGGTAGCAAGAACTATTAGAAACATACCCCAAAGAGATAAGAAATGAAGGAAAAGATTGTTTGTGTGTACAAAAAATATTTAGAGCATCAATTTGAAAACAAAGCCGGGACCTATTAACTGGGAGCTGTACAAATTCTCATGTATGAGTGTAACAGAATATTACTGAGTTGTAAAAAATGACAAGAGGGGCTGATTAAGAGAAATCTGGGAAGATCTGTATGAACTAATGTTGAATGCAGTGAGCAGAACCAGAACAATTTTGACAATGACTATGACAATGTAAAGGACAACAGCTTTGAAAGTTTTAAGGACTCTGAACAACATAAAAATCAATAATGACTCCAAAAGACTGATTATCAAACATGCTTTTTAACTTCTGGCACAGAAGTAATGGATTGTAGGTGAAGAATGAAGCTTATATTTTCAGACATGATTGACGTGTAAATTTCTTTTGCTCATAGTATTTTTTTTACAATGGAAGGGCTTTCATTTGGGAGTGGCAGGGGAGATGCAGGGAAGAGCCGGGAAGAATAAGAATGCTATTAAAACAGAAAAAAAAGGAGTCAATGAAATGTTCATATATGTTGATATTCTACAAAGTTCATAAAAAAAAAGAGGAAAAAATCTATAGTTTGATTTTGAGTTATCAATCAACTTGGTAACATGTATCAGAAAAACATACCCCGTTACGACCACATATTTTCCATCAGGCTGGTGTTTCAGGAGTTCTAAGGTAGACAGCAGAACCTTGGCTTTTGTCTGACCATACATTTCCACTTCTTCAGAGAGCAAGCCAATTTCTTTAGCCAGGTAACCAATGGGCTTTGCTGTGCAAGAACGTGATATTTCAATGTCACTTTAAAGAAATGTGGAGGAAATTTTATGTGGTGCTTCATTCAGTCAATTTAATAATAGACTTCCCCTCAGAGTAAGCTGCTTCTAGAAATACCATACACATATACTAATTACATAATTCAGGATAGGTGGTTCTAATGTCAGCAGTAAAATTACCTTGGAACAGGGGTCTTGAGGCTAAGATGGTTATACTGGATGTTCCATTTTCCTGGTGTACATTTCTCTAGGAAATGCTTTGCACTTTCTACTGTGCTCTAAATAAAAACATACACA
>NW_020944154.1:0-2290 GCF_900497805.2 Vombatus ursinus | reverse complement strand
ATTCAGATGCAGCAGGAATTTTCAGCACAATCTTTAAATATTCTCGTACTTCAAAGTATCCTTGTTTCTTCTGGAACATCTTCCTGGAGGATTTTCCACATGATGCAGGATATCTAAACACACCGCTCTCGGTGAAAATAGCATTTCGTTGCCATTTCTTCTGATGTTTAAATACTTTCACACTTTAACCTATAGCTTCGGTTAGAACATCCACCTGGAGGATTTTCAGTGGGGTAGAGCATTTTCAATCACACTGCTCTCCCTGAAGATCATGTTTCTTCTTCTTTTTTCATTTCTCATAATCTATCCCGGGCATGGCATATCCCTCCAGGAGCACATGGATGTTATGGAGAGATGGGTGTGACCATTGAAATATTTGGTCAGGACTTTTAACTGCTATGAGTATGCAAGCAGAAGTAGTGAGAGTCAGCATCATAATCTTCAATCTGAGAGATGAAAAGTCTCCTAAATATGTAACCGAGAGTAACTTTCCAGGACAGAAATCGAATCTGAGCTAGAAGTCTAAGCTGAAAGCCAAAAGGAGTAGCCAGGATCCTAAGGGTCACCTGAGAACTGAAAAGACTCGAGCCCACGCTAACTCTCCCCTCAAGTCCTAAGACTAGCCTGCACCTGAGAGCTGAAATAGCTGGGTGGACCCTAACTATGTCCAGAGTGCCAAAAAGACAGCCTTGCCCCCTAACTAGTCCCAGGGAGCCAAAAAGGCTGGCCTGACCACTAAGTCTTCCCAGGACACCTAAATGACGACCCTGACCCCTAAGAACTCTTGCAGAACCCAAAAGGCTGCCCTGGTGCCCCCATAAGACCTGACAACTGAGAAGACTGGTGTAGACCCTAACTCTCCCCTGAAATCCTAAGACTAGCTGGGACCTGTGAGCCAGAAGAGAGGCTTGCAGCCTAACTGTCTCCATAGCTCCAAAAAGACAGGCTTGCCCCCCTAGCTAGCCTCAGAGAGCCAAAAAGGTTGACCTGGCCCCTGAGTATTCCCAGGGCACCCAAAGGACCAGCCTGACCCTGAAGACTGCTCTCAGAACCCACAAGGCTGCCCTGGGGCCCACACAAGCCCTGAGAGTTGAAAGGCTGGCCTGGCCCCTGCAAAGCCAGGTTTTGGGGCAACCAAGTTCCACAAAGTACAGCCCGGGCCATAAGTGAACATTCAAGAGCGGGGAACATTGGTCTCCAGGCCGATGTCAAGTCTGTCTTGGAAAACCCACAAGTCCAAACTTGTTCTTTCGACAGCAAGGACCTCAAAGAACAATCCTGCCTCCCAGCCTTGCACGACAGCGCCCCCAGCCACTGAGATGCCTCCTTGCCCAGTCAAATAGTGCAATAAAGGTGATCCAGAAACGGAGTGCTCACAGGAAGAGAAATGACTCACGCTTCTCTGCCTGTGTCCCCGTGGCTGGAGGCTCTCCTTAAATACTCAGAGTTCAGCCTTGGAGAAGAAGATTATTCACCAACACTTGTCCTGTCTACTTGTGAGTAGAACTAAGGACTGAAGGCAACTGCTTTGAGGAACTAGCAAACTAGCCCCTCAACTGATGAAATGAAGTTTAACTTTTAGGGTTGTTGAATTAGAAAAAACTTTCATCAACTACCTGGAGACCTGACTACCTGGAGAGTAACGTTAGGTGAACAGCATGAACACTGGTCATTTCTTTTTTTTTCAATTTTTTTTATTATGAGTTTATTTTGATTTATCAATAATCACTTCCATATGCTTTTGAGTTTAAAATTTTTCTTCCCCTTCCTCCTCACCACCCTCCCCACGACCGCACCTAATCTGACATAGGCTATACATTTACATTCATATTACACATATGTTCATATTAGTGATATTGTAAGCAGAGATTGAAACCAATAGGAGGAACCATCAGAAAGAGAAAACGAAACTCAGCAGAAGAGCAAAAAATCATCAATTCAGCTTCCACTATGGTCATTTCTTAAGTGTGTTTTTATGAGCAATCACAGTTCCCCTAAATGTCCCCAAAGGGTGCCATAAAATGTCGTGAAACATCTCATCTTTCAAAAAGGCTATCTTCCTCTTCGTGTACAGAAATGATTTACTTTTTTAGGAAGAGCTGAGTGGTACTGTAACAACCTGAAACTGAGACTCAGTTCCACACAGGCTAGCAAGCCCAGATCTGAATCTGCTGCCTTTCGATTGGCCGTCTTGGTTTCTCAAAAACACGTTGGCTTTGAGGAAGTACACATCCAGGCACCCTCTGCATTCACCTTTCCATTTGCCGCTTTGGTTATTGTTTTCTGCGGG
>NW_020944153.1:0-1721 GCF_900497805.2 Vombatus ursinus | reverse complement strand
GAGGACCTGAGTTCAAATCCAGCCTCAGACCAAACACTTGACCCTTACTAGCTGTGTGACCCTGGGCAAGTCACTTAACCCCAACTGCCTAAAAAAAAAAAAAAGAAAAGAAAAGGAGTGTGAACAAGCCAGGGGCCTCCCCAAACCATTTTGGGCCCCCCCTCACCTGAGAAAGGTCTAAAACCTGGATTGGCCAAACAGGAGAAAGACATTTTGGCCCACTCTGAGCTTCACCTATCATAATGCCTTGCATGCTCTGCCATAAAAGACATGCTTTGCTTTGCTCTCAGAGTGAACCCAAAATGCCTCTTTTTCTGTGTGTCAGCAGCTACAAGGCTCAGATGAAGTTGACCAGGAGCATTCTTCTGTTTACGAATGCCAAGGACAAGGCGCCTTAAACTGGACACTGTCTTGAATAATGGGACTTTTGTTGTTATGTTATATTATGGAAATGATGAGTTCGGGGCACCCCAAGAATTTTGGGTACCATCTGAAATGGTGGAGGAATAGATGGGTGGGTCCTTTGTTAGAAATACACTTGACACCTAAAATTTAGTACCAAGAAAGTTTATTACAGAGAAAGTCCAGAGGATTTATGTGTTTTGGGCCAGATTTGAGCTCAGGTTTTCCTGACTCCAGGCACAGCACTCTATCCACTGTATAAACTTGTGATTGTGTGTGTGTAGTTATTTGCAAATTGTCTCCTATTGTCTTTTTCCATTCTTTGCATCCCAAGAGCCTACTAGTTGCTTAGACCAAACCAGATTCTTAACAGAAGCTTGTTGACTTAATTACTTGATTAAACTCTTTGGAATGTGAGCTCCTTGAGGACAAGGGCTATTTCACCTTGCTTTGCACCCCAGCACTTGGCACAGTGGCTGGCATGTAATCAACGCTTGTTGAAATTGATATGATCAAGATCCAGATCATGGGGATTGGAGCCATTCTCTTTTTTTCTGCATTCTAAGATCTGACAATATCAATTTTACTCAAGAAAAGGATCTCACTTTGAATCAAAGCTGGAATCTGTTGAGCCTGAGTTGGTTCAAAGGTGTAACTGCCATACATATTAGTCTAGTGTAATTTAATAATTTCCATAATAGGTGGGCAGACAAACTCTCAAAACTTGGATATTATAAAAAAACTTGTAAGTTTCCCCTCCCCGAACCCTACTTTGGCTATTAGACATCTCAATTACTCAGTAAAGCACTTCATTACTTTAGAATTGGACCTCTTCTTTTAGCAACTTCTTTCCCAGAATGGACAAGATTTCATGACCTTGTCCAAAAAGAAGGTCCCAAAGCACTTGGTTGGTCCCCAAAGAACTTCCCAAATGAGCAGAATTTGTCTTTTCTACTTTTACCAAATGGTAAGTTATTCTAATTATTCTTTTTAAAGCCAAATATATCCAATTAGATACTTAGTAGTTTTTAAACATTATAACCACATTCTCTAACAGTTTAATTCATCATTTCACAGCATCCAGATCAAAAGAGAAGTAGATTTCCTAGGAATACAATTGCATCACCCTCTAGATATCATTTTTAAAATTAATAATCTTGGTTACCAAATAATTTCCCATAATCACAATAAAAGAAAATTTTGAAGCATCTTCGTCAAGTGTGTAGACAGATTACACTCACCTGGGGTAGGGGTCTGTGGCTCCCAGGGGTTATTCCCTCTGGCTCCAGACTCCCTGCTTGGATCAGGTCTTGGTCTTC
>NW_020944152.1:0-2279 GCF_900497805.2 Vombatus ursinus | reverse complement strand
ATTCAGATGCAGCAGGAATTTTCAGCACAATCTTTAAATATTCTCGTACTTCAAAGTATCCTTGTTTCTTCTGGAACATCTTCCTGGAGGATTTTCCACATGATGCAGGATATCTAAACATACCGCTCTCGGTGAAAATAGCATTTCGTTGCCATTTCTTCTGATGTTTAAATACTTTCACACTTTAACCTATAGCTTCGGTTAGAACATCCACCTGGAGGATTTCAGTGGGGTAGAGCATTTTCAATCACACTGCTCTCCCTGAAGATCATGTTTCTTCTTCTTTTTTCATTTCTCATAATCTATCCCGGGCATGGCATATCCCTCCAGGAGCACATGGATGTTATGGAGAGATGGGTGTGACCATTGAAATATTTGGTCAGGACTTTTAACTGCTATGAGTATGCAAGCAGAAGTAGTGAGAGTCAGCATCATAATCTTCAATCTGAGAGATGAAAAGTCTCCTAAATATGTAACCGAGAGTAACTTTCCAGGACAGAAATCGAATCTGAGCTAGAAGTCTAAGCTGAAAGCCAAAAGGAGTAGCCAGGATCCTAAGGGTCACCTGAGAACTGAAAAGACTCGAGCCCACGCTAACTCTCCCCTCAAGTCCTAAGACTAGCCTGCACCTGAGAGCTGAAATAGCTGGGTGGACCCTAACTATGTCCAGAGTGCCAAAAAGACAGCCTTGCCCCCCTAACTAGTCCCAGGGAGCCAAAAAGGCTGGCCTGACCACTAAGTCTTCCCAGGACACCTAAATGACGACCCTGACCCCTAAGAACTCTTGCAGAACCCAAAAGGCTGCCCTGGTGCCCCCATAAGACCTGACAACTGAGAAGACTGGTGTAGACCCTAACTCTCCCCTGAAATCCTAAGACTAGCTGGGACCTGTGAGCCAGAAGAGAGGCTTGCAGCCTAACTGTCTCCATAGCTCCAAAAAGACAGGCTTGCCCCCTAGCTAGCCTCAGAGAGCCAAAAAGGTTGACCTGGCCCCTGAGTATTCCCAGGGCACCCAAAGGACCAGCCTGACCCTGAAGACTGCTCGCAGAACCCACAAGGCTGCCCTGGGGCCCACACAAGCCCTGAGAGTTGAAAGGCTGGCCTGGCCCCTGCAAAGCCAAGTTTTGGGGCAACCAAGTTCCACAAAGTACAGCCCGGGCCATAAGTGAACATTCAAGAGCGGGGAACATTGGTCTCCAGGCCGATGTCAAGTCTGTCTTGGAAAACCCACAAGTCCAAACTTGTTCTTTCGACAGCAAGGACCTCAAAGAACAATCCTGCCTCCCAGCCTTGCACGACAGCGCCCCCAGCCACTGAGATGCCTCCTTGCCCAGTCAAATAGTGCAATAAAGATGATCCAGAAACGGAGTGCTCACAGGAAGAGAAATGACTCACGCTTCTCTGCCTGTGTCCCCGTGGCTGGAGGCTCTCCTTAAATACTCAGAGTTCAGCCTTGGAGAAGAAATTATTCACCAACACTTACTTGTGAGTAGAACTAAGGGCTGAAGGCAACTGCTTTGAGGAACTAGCAAACTAGCCCCTCAACTGATGAAATGAAGTTTAACTTTTAGGGTTGTTGAATTAGAAAAAACTTTCATCAACTACCTGGAGACCTGACTACCTGGAGAGTAACGTTAGGTGAACAGCATGAACACTGGTCATTTCTTTTTTTTTCAATTTTTTTTATTATGAGTTTATTTTGATTTATCAATAATCACTTCCATATGCTTTTGAGTTTAAAATTTTTCTTCCCCTTCCTCCTCACCACCCTCCCCACGACCGCACCTAATCTGACGTAGGCTATACATTTACATTCATATTACACGTATGTTCATATTAGTGATATTGTAAGCAGAGATTGAAACCAATAGGAGGAACCATCAGAAAGAGAAAACGAAACTCAGCAGAAGAGCAAAAAATCATCAATTCAGCTTCCACTATGGTCATTTCTTAAGTGTGTTTTTATGAGCAGTCATAGTTCCCCCAAATGTCCCCAAAGGGTGCCATAAAATGTTGTGAAACATCTCATCTTTCAAAAAGGCTATCTCCCTCTTCGTGTACAGAAATGATTTACTTTTTTAGGAAGAGCTGAGTGGTACTGTAACAACCTGAAACTGAGACTCAGTTCCACACAGGCTAGCAAGCCCAGATCTGAATCTGCTGCCTTTCGATTGGCCGTCTTGATTTCTCAAAAACACGTTGGCTTTGAGGAAGTACACATCCAGGCACCGCCTGCATTCACCTTTCCATTTGCCGCTTTGGTTATTGTTTTCTGCGGG
>NW_020944151.1:0-8137 GCF_900497805.2 Vombatus ursinus | reverse complement strand
TGATTACCCCCTTTAAAAATATAGCCTCCTTAGTCACCTTCTCTCTTCCTGGCTATACCTTCACACATCCCACTCAGTTCCCATGTCTATGAAAGGCAGTTGTAATATTTACTTCTCCCCAAATCTCTCCCTCAGTAGAATCTCTCCTTTGAGGTGCATGTTTTTTCATATCTACCACCCAATCAGAATCTTGGTAGATGTTGTCTACAGATCTCGGTCACTCCCACTTCATTTCTGAGTGAGTTTGATAAACGACTTGGATTTTTTTCTCTCTCCACATCCTGGCCTCATAAAAGTGGAATTCCACTTACAAATTGACTCTCCCTCAATCACCCTTGATCATTCAGTCCCTCATTTTCCCCATTTCCCCTGTCCTACTGTTACATCCCACTTTAACCACATCTAACAATGGCCATAGCCTTAATTTCACCATCTTCCTCAAATATACCTTCTCTATATTCAAGAATTCCAAAAACCTATTAATCTATTGTGTTTCTACTTTTTCTTCTGACTTTCTTTACCAAACCTTGTTTACCAAACCATATCTAATTGGACCTCCAATTCCTCTACCCTTCACTTTTCTTCCAGACATCTCACCTACATTAGACCCTTGGTCCACATCTGGCTCGCTTGGAGAACCATTTCAGTTCTACCCTTCTCTTCCATTGTATCCCTAGCCTGCTTATCATTTCACTAGTTATGTTTGCCAAGCCTCAGACTGGGATCTTTCATTCCATTTCCCAGTTTTGCGCTTCCAGCTGTGCTGCTGAGTAAAGGTGGAGAAAATCACAAGACTATTATTGCTGCATGTACTATGAATTTCTGTTACAGAGCTTCAACTGCTCCCTCATTGCTGCTTAGAAAAACTACTATACCTGTCTTATAATCTCACTATGTCCACTCGACATAGCAGTTCTTCCAAAACTTTTCATCCCTTCTCAAGAACTTCATGGCCCCATGCTTTCAGCTGAGAATCTTTCCTCATCTTTAAAGAAAGCAATTGAGGCAATTCACCCTGAGCTCTTTCTTCTACTCTCGCTCATCTTAATAGAATCATATGCTTTTTGCTAATGTCTCCTCTTTCACCACTGTTTCACATGATGAAGCATCCTTATGCATTAATGAGGCCATGTTCTCTATCTGCTCAAGCAATCCTTTTCCAGCCTGTCTCCTTCAGCATATTGCTTCCTCTCTCATCCTTATTCTATCACTTATTTTGAATCTCTCCCTGTCCACTGGCTCATTACCTACTGGCTACAAACATGCTCATGTCTTCCCCATCCTCAAAATACCATCACTCATTTCTTCCATGGCCACTATCAACCCGTATCTCTTCCACAGATTGTGGCTAAACTCTTTTAAAAGGCTATCTACACTACGTGGTTCTACTTGCTTGCTACTCTCTTCAAACCACTTATAATTTGCTTTCCAAAATGGTCATTCCACCAATACCACGGAAGTTACCAGTGATCTCTTAGTTGCCAGATTCAGTGTTCTCTTCTCAGCCTTCCTTTTCCTGAACCTCTCTGCAACCTTTCACACTGCTGATCACCCTTTCCACCTTGGATACTATTTTTTTCTCTAGTTTTTTTCCTCTCCCTAAAGACAGCACTCTCTGCTGTTTCTCCTATAAATTTAATTGCTCCTTCTCATTGACTTTCACTAGATCTTCATCTATATCATGCCCTCTAATATAGGTATTACACACATTTCCATCTTCAGCCCTCTTTTCTCCTCTCTTTTTACTGTTTCCCTTTTTGATCACACCAACTTACATCGATTTAATAGCCATCTATGTCCTGGTGATATTTAATTCTTTTTATCCTGCCCCAACCTGTCTACTCACCTTCACTTCTACTTACCTTGCATCTTCAACTGTCTTTCAGGAATTTGGAATGGGATGTCCAATATAGATCTTCAACTCAATATGTTTGTAACCAAACTGACCTGTCCTCCTAAATCTCCTCCTGTCATCTATATTACTGTAGAGTACACCATCACCTCTCAGCCCCACAGGCTAACAACCTAGGTGTTATCCTTGCCTACTTATAATCTCTCACTCCACATGTGTATTCTGTGTCTCCTCTAACAGTGCCACCACTCTGTTGCAATCTTTCATCATAATTCACTGGTCTTGCATTGCAAGAGGTCATTCTTGTGTTTTCCTTTCCTCAATTCTCTCCTTGCTCCAATCCTTCCTCTATTCAGCCACCAAAGTGATTTTCCTAAAACACAAGGCTAACGAGCTAATTCCCCTACTCAGTTAACTCCAAAGCCTCCATATCACCTCAAAAAAAATTCTATGCCTCAATTAGGTCACAACCTAATTGGAGAATCAAAAAGCAAACAAAATAAAACTATATACAGGATAAATAGGAATTTATTTAGGGAGGTAAGGCACTAAAATTGAGAGAGTTTGCAATAGACTTCACATCAAAGATGAGTTGTTGACAGCACCTTTAAAATAAACTATGGGAGCCATTAGTGAGAAGTAAGAATGAAAATCTTACCAGGCATGTTGGATAGGCAAAAAAATGACTGGAGTCAAGAGATGGAGTATCTTGGTCATGGAACAGCAAGGAAGCATTTGTCACACGATTAAACAATAAGTGGAAGGGAGTAAAGTGTAAGAAGATTGGAAAGACAGGAGGTGCCTAGGTTATAAAGGGCATTGAATGCCATATGCAGGACATTGCATTTAATCTTTGAGGTGATATGGAGGCTTTATAGTTTATTGAGTAGGGGATGAGATGGTTAGAGACCTGTGTTTTAGGAAAATCACTTTGGTGGCTGAATGGAGGATGGTTGGAGTAACGAGAGACAGGAGGAAAGGAAAACACAAGAATCAGTTCTTGCAATAGAAGACCAGTGCATGTATGAGGTGATAAAAGCTTGCATCAGAGTGGTGGCACTGTTCGGGGAAAGAAGGGGGCACAGTGTAGAGATTTTGCGAAAGTGGCAACTAAAGGCTTTAGACACAGATATGATATGTGGAATGAGAGATTATGAGTAGCCAAAGATAACACCTAGGTTTGTAGCCTGTGGGACTGAGAGGTGATGGTGCACTCTACAGTAATACAGGTGACAGTAGGAGATTTAAGAAGACAGGTGAGTTTGGTTGTAGACATATTGAGTTGAAATCTCTATTGGACATCCCATTCCACATTCCTGAAAGACACTTGAAGGTGCAAGGTAAGTAGAAATGAAGGTAAGTAGACACGTTGTCGCTGGATAAGAAGAATTAAAAATCATCAGGACAGAGTTGGGTATTAAATTGATGTAAGTTGGTGAGATCAAAAAGGGAAACAGTATAAAGAGGGAAGAGAAGAGGGCCAAAGATGGAACTGTGTGTGATACCTACAGTTAGAGCACTTAGAGGGCATGATCTAGAAGAAGATCTAGTGAAGGTGAATGAGAAGGAGCAGTTGCATTTATAGGAAAACCAGCAGAGAGTGCTGTCTCTAGGGAGAGGGAAAAAACTGGAGAAAAAAATTTTCCGGGAGGAATGGGTGATCAGCCATGTCAAAGAATGCAGGGAGGTTGAGGAGATGGAAGGCTAAGTAGAGAGCATTGGATCTGGCAACTCAAAGATCACTGATAACTTTGAAGGTGATAGTATTGGTGGAATGATAAGTTTGGAAGGCAAATTATGAGGGGTTTGAAGAGAGTAGCAAGGAAGCAGAAGCACCTATTGTAGATAACCATTTCAAAGAGTTCAGCCACAAAAGGAAGAAGAGACACAGGTTGATAGTGGGGATGGAAGAAATGAATGATAGCTTTTTGAGGATGGGGAAGGTATTAGCATGTTTGTAGCCAGTAGGGAATGAGCTAGTACACAGGGAGAGGTTCAAAATACGTGACAGAATGAGGATGAGAGAGGAAGCAATATGCTGGAGGAGAGAGGTGGAAAAGGATTACTTGAACAGGTAGAGAATACGGCCTTATTAATGCAGAATAGCACCTCATCAAGTGAAACAGTGGTGAAAGAGGAGACATTGGCAAAAGACATATGCTAGTTTTAAGATAAGAGAGAAGGAAGAAGTAAGAACACAGGGTGAATGACCTAACTTGATTTCTGTAAGAGATGAGGAAAGTTTCTCAGCTGAGAGCTTGGGGCCAATAGGAAGTTTGAGAAGGGATGAAAAGGTTTGGAAGAGCTGCTATGGATTGTGGGGATAGTTAGTTTATAAGACATGTATAACAGGATTTCTAAGTGGTAAGAAGAGAGACATTGAATCTGTGTAACAAATTTGTAGTACATCCAGCAGGAATAGTCCCTTGATTTTCTCCACCTTTATTCAGCAGCACAATTGGAAGATCAAAAGTAGCAAACTCAATGGGAGATACCATTCTGAGGCTTGGCAAAACATAACTAATGAAATGATAAGGAGGCTAGGGATAAAAGGGAAGTGAAGTGTAGAACTGAAATGGTTTGCCAAAAGAGCAAGGTGGGGATAAAGGGTCTAATGCAGGGGACATGATCTGGGAGATAAGTGAGAGGTAGAGAAATTGGAGGCCACATTAGGGATGAAGAATAAGGTTTGGTAAAAGATGTCAGAGGGAGAAGTAGAAACATAATAGATTGAGAGGATTTTGGAATTCTTATTATATAGAGGTGGTATACTTGTGGAAGATGATAAAATAAAGGCTATGTCCATTGTTGGGTGTGGCTAAAGTGAGATGTAACAGTAGGACATAGGAAATGAGTAGGCTGAGGAAGTGAGTGGTTAAGGGTGATTGAGGAAGAGTCAGTTTGCAAGTTGAAGTCCACTTCTATGAGGCCATGAGGTGGAGAGGGAAAAAAAGAATGTGAGCTATTTATCAAACTCAGTGAGAAAAGAAAAGCATGATCAAGGTCTGTAGACAACTTCTACCAAGATTCTGGTTGGGTGGTAGATATGAAAAAACATGCTCCTCGAAGAAGAAAATTTACTGAGAGAGAGATTTGGGGAGAAGTGAATACTCTAACTGCCTTTCATAGACATGTGAGCTGAGGAGGATGTGTGAAGGCATAGATAGGACTACAGAAGGTGAAAAGGGAGGCTATATCTTTAAGAGGTGTAATTAGGTTTGAGCTATAGATAGTAGATGGAAGGAGTGGGAGAGGAAAAGTTTTAGAATAAAGGAAAGGTGGTTGTCAGTGGAAAAGGCATTTCATAGGGTACATTGGAAGGAGTAGGAGTGCTTGATTGGAACTTTGAGGTTGGAGGATTGAGGAGGATGGTAACAAGGAACTAAGTGATGGAAAACAGCATTTAGATAATTACCCAGGGGAATAAGACTTATTGTCATTTGTATAATATGACAAAGTATGAGAATGTTCATCATTGAGTGGAATGTGCCATTCTTCTGCTGAAATAAGACTCAAGATCTGTTAGAAGACAAAGTCCAATATGAGATAGGAGGAACATGGTCAGATTCCTATTGACATAGGAAGAGGTCACAAGTTACCTGAGCTGTGAAGGAAATAAAGGATTCTAAAGAGGCAGAGGTGAAGGGGGCATGTATCCCAGTCTTGGATAACTGCTGTTACAAAGGAATGTAGGTAGGAAACAAAGTGTCATGTAAGAAGTAAGAGACCAGAATCTTTGGACCATAAAGCATGTGAGGATGAATAATATCTATGATGGGAAATTGGAAAGGTATTGTATAGCCACGTTATGCATGTCATTCAGTGACAAAAAAAGAGGTCCATATGTGATCCTATAGGTCATCGGGCATTTCAGAGTTGATCGAACAGAGGATGGCATGAATACATGCAGGGGGTGGAAATCTGGGGATCTAAGCAAATGAAAGATTGCTGACTAGAGATATTGTGCAGGTAGATAAATCAGAAGGTTGCTCCACTTGTCCAGGTGAGAGAAGATGAGATTGTTTGAGTCAGTGAGTCAATGTAGCATTGATTAAATGTGTACAATATGTTAGGCACTCTACTAAGCAGTGGGAATAGAAATAAAAGTAGAAGGGGCAGCTAGGTGGTGCAGGGGATAGAGCTCTGGCCTTGGAGTCAGGAGGACCTGAGTTCAAATGCAGCCTCAGACACATAACGTTTACTTCCTTTGTGACTCTTGGCAAGTCACTTAACCTCAATTGCTTCACCAACATAAAAAAAAGTAAAAGTAGAAAAAAGATAGACCCTGTCTCAAGGATCAAACTTTATAATGGGAGAAAACAGCTCACAAAAAGCCAAAAAACTGTTGTAAGTTGGGCTTGACATGGCAGAGAAAATCTGGAATGCTGCCTAGAGAAGAATGATCCTTGGCTGACTGGGCCCTGGGAGGAGCCATCCAACCAGCTGGAGAGGTTTCAGAAGTGGAGGGTACTTCAAAAGTATGAACTCAATACCTAGAGTCAAGCTTCAAGATGAAAAGCTGGAGCAAGGAAGAGGAAATTCAAACTGAGGAGAAGTGGAAACAGGTGAAGAATGAGAGTTATGGTTTAGTAATGACAAGACATGGAAACTACCTGGATATAGGGAGTGAAGCACAGTAAGGACCATAAAGTTAATTTACATCCACATACATTTATTAAGTGCTCACTATGCTTGAAGTATCATTCTATATATTTAGAATAATAATACAAAAAAGAAGTACAGCAAGTAGAAGCAGGAGGAGGAGGAGGAGAAGAAGAAGAAAATGAATGAAGAGTTCCTGCCTTCAATGAACTTGCAATTTAATCAGGGAAGAAAACACAGAAAAAGAATTTGAAATTTGGGTGGGGTACGTAATACAGGGGCATGAAGGAAAAGTCTGAGAAATCCTACAGGAGAGCAGGACATAGATAAATATGATGTCTATCTTAAGTCATCTCTTTAAATGGGGTTTTGAAGTTCATGACTTTGCTCACCAATGGAGGTGGAGGGAAGGCAGTGAGGAAGTGTGAATACCTTTAGTATCATTTGATAAGCAGATAGACAGAAAAGAACATTTATTAAGCACCTTCTAAGGACCAAGTACTCTGCTAATGCCTGAATCTAAAAATATAAGCAAGCAAGAAAATCTCTTCCCTCAATGAGCTTACATTATAATAGAGAAAAAGGTCACATGAAGAGGAGCTGGAAGTGGTGGGGTAGGGCATGGTTTAAAATTTGTATAGTCTTTACCTAACCGAGAATAATGAAAAGGTGCATAAAATATTAAGTTATCAGTCTTGAAAAGCCTCCAAGATAACTGTGTATGTTTATTTACAAAATTGCCCCTAAAGAAATAAATAGCAGGTTTAATAACCAGAAAGGCATTCAGTGTTCTTTGCTAGATCATGCCAAGAGAAGAAAAATATTGATCCTCTCCAGAGTAATTTACCAGTTGATTTTTATAGTAATGACACAATCAAAAAGATATTTTATACCACTAATTTGATAACAACAAAAATATTTTGGAGAAGACCTAGAAAATCAATGGAAATAACTCCCCCAAAATTTAACAATTAAAGGGATTAATCACATGTTCAGAATTCAAACTACCATAAAGAAGGAGTCATCAAAAAAATTGGAATGGTTTAAAAAACAGAGAAGTAGATCCATGGAACAAACAAATAAGGGAGAACCACTAGCAGTAGAACCTTATATTCCATGTTTGTTAAGCCTGAAAAGATAAATGACTCAGGAATGAAGTCCTCATTTGATAATCACTGTTGGGATAACTAGCAAACAGTCAAAAGAAGTTAAAGTTAGACCAAGAGCATACACCATACTGCACCCTAATTTTAAATGAATTGATAAACTTATTAAAGATCATATCACAAAAAATTAGAAAAAAGAACATTTACTTTAATCAGTTATAGGTAAAAGATACATTCTGAAGATATTCTGCATATTTCTGGGCATTATTTCTCTCGTCATACAATTCTTAGCCTAGGCAAGGTCTCTTCCAGGCATGGATTATCAGTAAGATAGTTAAATTAAAACCTATTGGGCTATGGGGACAGCCTTCTTGACTCTAGTGCAAATGGCAATGCTTGAATAACAGCCATCCTTGACGCATATAGGGGACTGTGTCGCATTAGAGTCACTGTATTAATTTATGGCCTCATCTCAAAGCCAGCCCTTGTGAAGGCCAGGGAGATTGTCTTCTGTGGCAGAAGGAAAGAAAGAAAAAGGAAAGATGATTCAATCTGCACTCCAAATCCCTCAGTTCAT
>NW_020944150.1:0-1945 GCF_900497805.2 Vombatus ursinus | reverse complement strand
AAAGCTGGGTTCATTTGAAAACAAAGTGTAGGTTTTATTACATAGGTTTTTGTGAAACGCAAATTTATGGTTTTATATTGAACCTGATCTTATGTTCTGCCATGTACATGGAAATGATCTATCCTTTGTTTCATTTTGTATTTAAGTGTAAAATGAATAAAAGTTAAAACAAAAACACAAATAAGAAGTAAAAGTTGGAGACATTAAAATATTTTTTTTAAAAAGTCACTGTGGACTCCAGTGCATTCTCCATTTAGCCCACAATGTAATTTTCCTAAAGTACAGGGATGACCATGTCACTTCCTTTACCCTCTCTCATCAAACGCACTCTCAGTAAGCTCCAGTGGCTCTTTATCACCTCCAAGATCAAACATAAAATCCTTTGCTGTTCAGAGATCTTAATGATCTACCTCCCCTTTGCCATCTTCTTCTTCTTTTTTTTTTTTTAAGTGAGGCAATTGGGGTTAAGTGACTTGCCCAGAGTCACACAGCTAGGAAATAGTATATGTTTGAGGCCGGATTTCAACTCAGGTCTTCCTGACTCCTGGGCCAGTGTTCTATCCACTGTGCCACCTAGCTGCCCCTCCCTTTGCCATCTTCTTAAACCTTAAAGCCCTTGTCCTCATCCCCCACTCCCAGCAATATGTGATTCCATAACATTGGCCTCTTTGCTATTTCATGAACAAGAAACTGCCTCTCTCACCTCTGCCCATTTTCTGTGGTTGTCCTCCATCCCTGGGATCCTGAGCTGCCTCATCTCTGCCTCCAGGCTTCCCTGGATTCCACCAAGTAACACCAAAACACCGCCTTATTACAGGCATCATTTCCCTTTCCCCCTTAATTCTAGTGCCTTCCTACTGAAGAGTATGTCTGATGCATACTTTATGTATCTTGGTGGTACTGAGGTTTTTTTTTTTTGTTTTTTTTTGTTTGTTTTGTCTTCTTAACATCACATCCCCCAGTACAATACATGGCCTATCTTTAGCCTTTCTTTGTATCCCCAGGGATTAGTACAGTGTTTGGCACAGAGTAGGTAATTAATAAATTCACACTGATTGACTAGAGTTAGAGGAGCCACATTTGAGTTCCAGCTCAATTAATTAATACAATGATTATAGCAGTAGCTTTTAAGTACATTTTAGATTTGTGTACTGCAAGGTTGTGTGTGTGTGTGTGTGTGTGTGTGTGTGTGTGTGTGTGTGTGTGTGTGTGTGTGTGTGTATCTGTTTTCATAGCCTTTAACACTGGTCAATTCTCAGTCCAATGGCATTCTGGTAAAAAATATTTGAAAACAGTCTGTCTTTTTTAAAAAAATAATATGCATATATATAAAGAAAGTAAAATTATTAATTTTTATTGAAATAAAGGATTCTAGTCCACAAATTGAAAATAATAACAATAATAATAATAATATAGACATTACCCTTTATTATACATTCCATTTAGCCAATTGATTCTCATAGAAGGCTTTTCTTCAGTTTTGCTTAACTCTTGTATCCATAACCAACCTATTGTTGAAATTCAAACGGGACTTTACAAATAAAGTTACATCTCAATTGGCTGATTCTTTTTCCAATAAAATTTATGATGAAAAATGCTATCCACGGCAGAGAAAGAACTGATGGTGTGTGAATACAAATTGAAGCATGCTTTCTTTTTTACTTTCTTCATTTTTCTTGAGGTTTTTTTTGTCTGTTTTCTTTCACAACATGACTATTATGGATATGTTGTACATGACTACACATATATAACCTATATGACATTGCTTTCCTTCTCAGTGGTGGCGGAGCACAGAGGGAAGACAAGAGAGAATGAATTTGGAACTCAAAGTTTTAAAAATCAGTATTAAAAACTGTTTCTTACATGTAAGTGGGGGAAAATCAAATATAAAATAAATAAAATTGGAAGAAAAATCTTATAAAAATGGATGTTGAAAATTATTTTT
>NW_020944149.1:0-4009 GCF_900497805.2 Vombatus ursinus | reverse complement strand
ACAACAAAGTTAAGCTAGACAATTTCAACCTTGGTCCTCAATGCTATTTGCAAAATATGTTATCCATTTCTTATATATTATTTAACACTCCAGGGAATTTTAAAATATCATCACCAGCAAGCTTTCTCTATTGCATAGCTCCTTCCACACTCTATTAAGTGATCTTATCCTTATTTATTGAGATTAAGGCTTTCAAACAGGTGGTTTAGTTTGCTCCTTTTAACTTTACACTGATCTCTCCCTCTTTCTCTTTTTTGCCTTTTCTTCTATTTTTTTTTCAATTCAAGGGACAATACTTTTAAAATAATTGAAATTATCAACTTTGGAAGATTTGATGCATGTATGATCCCAGACATATTTTTTTTTACTCAGTCATGAGTTTCTTTAAAGTCTCTATTGATTTTTTAAATCTTATTTTTTAAAATTTATTTTATTTTTAATTTATGGAATAAAACAAGCATTTCCATAACATATTATAATAAAAAGATAATTTCACATGAAACTGCTGATCTATCTTGTACAATTTACTATTACTTTTAAATATTTAATAAAGTTATGATATGATTTTTCCCTTTTTTCTTCACTCCCTGCTCCACTCTAGACATGGCTACCATTAGACACAAATAGGTGTGTGTATACAAATTATATATATACACACACATAAACATACATGAACATAAATATATGTATGCATATACTAAACATACACGTATGTGCGTATGTATGTAAAACTATTCTACATATACTTCTATTTATCATTCAGATAGCAACTTGCTTCAAAAATCTTCTATTTTTAATTTGTGTATTTGTAAGTCAAAATGATTTAGTCATTCAAAGTTGTTCTTAAAACAATATTGCTGTTGCTGTATACAATAACCTCTTTGTTCTGTTCACTTCACTCTTCACCATTTCTTTTAAGTCTTTCCATGCCTTTTGAAGATCATTGAGTTCATAATTTCTTACATCACAATGGTATCCCATCACAACCATATACCACAACTTGTACAGCCATTCGACAATTGATGAGGATCCCTTCAGTTCTTTGCCACCACAAAGAAAGCTGGTATAAACATCTCATTCACATCCACAATTTCCCTCCATCTTATTTTTAGCCACTATTTTCTTTCTCAGCCTTTCTTTTTACCTTATCTTTGTTACCTTATCTTCTCCCTTTACCCTCCCACTTCCCTCCAAGATCCATCTCTACTTTCCTAAATCCCAATCTACAGACCCCTCTAAAAGTCCCTCTCCCACTCTGTCACCCAGTTTTCCCACATCTCTACATGTTCAGAAGACTCCTGCCCCTTTCAGATATATATGTTGTTTCTTCTTCAACCCCAATGAAAGTAAGACTCCAACATTACTAGCCCTTCATTCACACCTTCTTACTCTGTATTAGTTCTTCCTTTCACACCCCATTTTCATAATATAATTGTTCCCTTTTACCTTTTCCTATACATTCTTTAAAGAATTATCCCATCATACACACCTTAGCCCCAAACTTTCTTTTCAACTGCCTTAGTAATAACAGTTTTAAGAATAATGACACTTTCATATATGTATGCATATATATTATATATACACACATACATATACATGTGCATGTGTATATACACATATCCAGATATATGCACACATATCAATATATATGTGTATATACGTGTATGTATATGTATATTTATGTATAGATAGATAGATGCAGATATAGATACACACATAGAGTTTGACTTTAATGAATGCCTTATAATTAGTCTTTAATGTTTCCTATATTTCTTCTGGATCCTTCATATCTATTTTTCCATCGAATTCTGGTCTTTTTTATTACAAATACCTGAAAGTCTTTCAGTTCATCAAATGTCCATTTCTTTTTTCATTCAGAACTATACTCTGCTGGGTAATTTATTCTTGGACACAACACCAGCTATTTTGCTATTCAAAATATAATGTTCTAAGCCCTTTGGTCTTTTAGAGTACAAGCTGCTATGTCTTATGAAATCTTGACTATATTTTTACAGTATTTAAATTATTTTTTTTTCTTGTTGCTTAAACTTAAACTGAGAGTTTTGAAACTTGTCTATGATATACCTTGAAGTTTTCCTCCTGGGATCACTTTTAAATAGTGAATGGTAGATTTTCTTTATTTATACTTTACCTTCTTGTTCTAGAACTTCAGGACAACTTTCCTTAAAAATTCCTTGTAGTATTTTACCCAGATTATTTTTTTTATCATAACTTCCAGATAGTCTCACAATTTTCATATTGTCTCCTCTTGATCTGTTCTCCAGATTAGTTGTTCTTCCAATGAGATGTTTCAGATGTTCTTCTATTTTGCTAGTTGTATTGTTTCTTGGTGTCTTATAATTTCATTTGATTCCTCTTTTCCAATTCTAGTTTTCAAGGCATTATTTTCTTTCTTGAGAGTTTATGTCTCTTTTATCCAATTGGTTAACTTCATATTCAAAATTCTCTTGGATTGCTTTCATTTTTTTCCCATTTTTTCCTCTATCTCTATTATTTTATTTTTAAATTCTTTTTTTTATGTTCTTCCAAGAACTTTTATTAGGCTTGTGACCATTTGATGCTACTCATGGGGATAGGAGTGTCTATTTTTTTTTAACCTTACTATCTTCTTCTGAATACAAACCCAGATCTTCCTTTATACCAAAGTAGCTATTTATGGCTGGGTTCTGTTTCCCTTGCTTATGCATTTTATTTTGTTTTATTTTATTTTTAGTAACTTATTATTATAATCAGGTTTTAATCTTGAATTTTTGGTAATGTTGCCCCAGACCTCAGGTCCTTTTTACTGGCATTTTTTAAAAGTTCTGTCTGGAATCTCAACCTCAGGAACTACTCTCCTTCCCTAACCTGCATTTAGTGCCCCCAGCTATGCTATCCTGAAAATGTTCTTGCTCCCTATGGTACCAGCAGCAGAGTACTCACTAGACATGTGCTCATTCCTCCTCAGCCACAGCCACAGCCTGGGAACACTTCTGGTAAGTACCACTAGGCCTGGCTTCTGGATAAAATGGAGGGAAGGGCGGTCCTTTAAATCTTCCCCCACTCAGCCATCTGCTGTTTATTAGATAAAAGTTTTTGATGTAAAAGTTCATGAGGAGAAATTTCTTGAGGCTGTGATGAGGTGAAAGTTGAGGCAGAATTAAAGGAGCCCTAGTCCTCTTCCCAATGGAGTTGCCCTCCAGGCCTTCTGTTTGTTAATTCAGTTGAGTTATACTTTACTTTGTCCAAACCTCTGTGCCTGGAGGTCCTCTCTTTTCTGAAGTCCTCTCAAGTGGTCTTAGGGGGACAAGTGCTTTACATTTTTCTTTTCTGCTATAATTTCATTTCCTGACAATTTTCTTTCTGTTTGTGGAGGAAATCTGGAGAGCTGGCAAATTTCTAACTTACTCCATCATCTTCTCAGAATGCTCACTACTGATCTCTGTAATGTCTTCCCTTCATCCTATCTCAGAAGTGGGTTTCTTTCTTTAAAAGGTCAACATCTCCACTTCTCTCAAACTAATTACTTCTGACTTTTTCAGGACCTTGAACCTTGAACCTGTTTTCTAACATTTCCAGTCTCTTCACTTTTCCCTTTCCTCAGATTTCAAGTATGAATAGGTAGTCATTATCTTTATATGTGTGTGTGTGTGTGTGTGTGTGTGTGTGTGTGTGTGTGTGTAAACTTCACTAGCACCATTTTACTAGTTCCACATTCCATTTCTCCTTTTCTCTACAAACTTACTGGAGTGATTGACATTCACTATTTGTCATTCTTTAATACATTCAATTGCTTGTGATTTGACTTTTTTGATCACATCTCTCTACTGAGAATAGTATATAATCAAAGAGGAGAGAGAAGGAGGTGTCCACAAATAGGTATGACCTGTGTTAAAATGTAGGAGCAAGGGAAAGAAATCTAATAAAGGGAAAATGATCTCATAAAATTGCATGAGGATAACGTTTGTTAATGCTCAATGATGGGAAAGTACAGAATGAGATTGGAAAT
>NW_020944148.1:0-3756 GCF_900497805.2 Vombatus ursinus | reverse complement strand
TCTCAGAGAATTCAGCCTAATGAAGAAAAGGGACATGTTAAACAACTGTGGACAAATATGACAAATGCAGAACAAAAATGGAGATAATATTAGAGGGAAAGACTAGCATTAAAGAGGTAGGGGTTGGGAAAGGCTTTTTATAGAAAGTTGAATTTTGACTGAAACTTAAAGGAAGCCATAGTAGAGACAAGAAGGGAGAGTCTTCCAGGCATGGAGGACATCCAGTGAAAATTCAGAGTTGGGTGATGGAATAACTTGTGAGAAGAGCAGCCTGGAAGCCAGCGCAACTGTATCACAGAGTACATTGAGGGAGGATTAATGTGAAAGAAGACTAGATGGGTAGGAAAGGGCTTTCAAATCAAAATAGTATTTTCTGTTTGATCCTAGAGGTAATAAACAGTGGCAACAGTTTATTGAATGGGGAGAGGGGACAGGAGTGACATGGTCAGACCTGCACTTTCTTCAGCTCTCTTTGATAACTAAGTGGAAGACAGACTTAAGCCAGGGAGACTGGCAGAAGGTTATCTTAGTATTTCAGCCATAAGGTGATGCGGATCAGCTCTAGGTGGTAGCAATATCAGAGAGAAGGAAGTGTGTATGGAAGATGTTTCTACAATACAACTATTATAATAGTAAGTGAGCAGAGTAAACTAGTGTTTGATAAATGCAAAGATCCAAGCTTTTGGGATAAGAACTCACTCTCTGACAAAAACTGCTAGGAAAACTGGGAAGCAGCTTAGCAGAAACTAAATGTAGACCAACATCTCACACCGTATTCCAAGATAAGGTAAAAATCGATACATGATTTAGAAATAAAGGGTGATACCATGAAAAATTAGGGGGACCTGGAATCGTTTACCTGTTAGATCTATGGATAAGGGAGGAATCTGTGAACAGACAAGAAATTGAGAGCATTACAAGATGCAGAATGGATAATTTTGATTACATTTAATTAAAAAGGTTTTGCACAAACAAAACCAATGTAGCCAAGATCAGAACGAAAAAAGAGAACTGGGGAGAAAATTTTATAGCAAGTTTCTCTGATAGAGGCCTCATTCCTCAAATATAAAGGAAATTGAGCCAGATTCATAAGAATAAGAGTCATTCTCTAACTGATAAATGGTCAAAGAATATGAACAGGCTGTTTTCAGAAGAAATCAAAGCTATCTATACTCATATGAAAAATATTCTGAATTGCTATTGATTAGAAAAATGCAAATTAAAACAACTCTGAGATAACATTTGCACCTAACAGATTGGCTAATATGACAAAACAAAAAAATTATAAATGTTGGAGAAAATATGGGAAAATTAGAACACTAATGCATTGTTGGTGGAGTTGTGAACTGATCCAACCATTCTGGAGAGCAATTTGAAACTATGCCCAAAGGGCTATAAAACTGTGCATATTCTTTGACCCAGAAATTCCACTACTAGGTCTGTATCCCAAAGAGATTTAAAAGAGGGCAGGGGGAAGGACATTTATACACAAAAATATTTGTAGCAGCTCATTTTGTGGTGGCAAAGAATTGGAAATTGAGGGGATGCCCATTAATTGAGGAATGGCTGAACAAGTATATGATTGTGATGAAACACTATTGTGCTATGAGAAGTGAGGAGCTGGATGGTTTCAGAAATACCTGGAAAGACTTACACCAACTGATGCAAAGTGAAGTGAGCAGAACCAGGAGAACATTCACAAATAACATCAGTATTGTAAAGATGATTAGCTGTGAATGACTTAACTATTGCCAGCAATATAATGATCTAACACAGTTCCAAAGGACTTATGATGAAAAATGCTATCCACCACCAGAGAAAGAACTAGTGGTATCTGAATACGTATTGAAGCATACTTTTTTTTAACTTTGTTTTTCTTGGGTTTTTTTTTTTTTTGGTCTATGTTTTCTTTCACAACATGACTAATATGAAAATATGTTTTGCATGACTGCACATGTATAGCCTATATCAAATTGCTTGCCTTCTCAATGAGGGGGAAGAGGAGAGAGGGAAAGAGGATTTGTAACTCGATATTTTTAAATGAATGTTAAAAATTGATTTCACATTCAATTAAAAATGAAATTTTTTTTTAAAAAAGAAAGATGTTCCTAAGGTAGAATTGACAGATCTCAGCAACAGATTGGATTTGGGAATGAGAGAGTGAAGAATCAAGAATAACACCTGGGTTGTGAGCCTGAGTTTCTGGAATGATGGTGGTACCTTACACAATAATAAAGGAATTTAGAAGCTGAGAGGGTTTTGGGGAAAAGATAATGGGTTCGGTTTGGGGCATGTTGAGTTGAAGATGTCAGTGTTTGTCTTTAAAATGGTTGGCTAGTTCTGATGTGGACTCGAGTGCTTTCAAGGATATAGGATTCTTTGCACTTACCTTGGAATTTTAGGGTAAAGGGAAACTAAGAGATGTGATGCAGTGGATAGTCCTGGATTAGGAGTCAGAGGTGTGTAACTTAAATGCTGATTCTGTTACTTGGAACTTTAGCAAGTTACAACCTCTCTGAGTGTCAGTTTCCTCAATTGAAAAACAAAGGGCAGGGGTAACTAGATGGTTCAGTGGATCCACTGGGCCTAGAGTCAGAAGGACCTGAGTTCAAATTTGGCCTCAGATGCTTACCCTTAAGGTAAGTAGCTTACCTTAAGTCACTTAAGCTGGATTGCTTCCAACATACAAAAAAAAAAAAAAAAACAGAGAAAGAGTAGAGTATATAACTTCTAGTGCTCCTGCCAGTCTGACCTGTTGATTTTATGGATTAGGGAAACTGGGACTCAGTTGAGCATATTGGAAAGAGAAAGCCAGTGTTCAACTCTCAGCTCCACACTAACTCACTATGCGATCCTGATAAGTCATTCTTTGAAAATCAGCTTCTGTATCTGAAAAATGAGGATAATAATATGTAAAAAAGCCTCTTTACGTTGACTCTCCAACAAGGTTGCTGCAATGATGAAATGATAGAATGCAGTGTTGAATCACGTTGTGCATGTCTTACAAAAATAAAGTTTGAAATACATGTCAACCATTACTCTAATTATTTCCAGTTTGTTTTCCTCTTTTTCCACATGGCTCAGGTAGAAAAAGTCCTAGAACAAGAATCTATCCTGCTATTATTTATTCTTTTATATTTCATGCTCTATCAACTGTTGCACAGGTGGATAAAATAAGCAACTTCATATTAGAATGAAAGTGTTAGGTTACATTCTCCCCCTCTGGAGGTTTACTGAAAACATCTTTGGTCAGGATCGGATATAATACATCATCCTGTCCCCATATGGTTTTGATGTCCTCTGATTGATCCCTGTATTTTGAGAGCTTTTCATTCTATGTGTCTTAAAGATTAGAAGTCTTTGTTGCAATGCACCAATTAAAAACATTGACCTTGTTTTTTTTAATTAATTTATTTTTAGTTTTCAACATTTACTTTTGTAAGATTTTGAATTCTAAAATTGCCCCCCTCCCTTCCATCTCTTCTCCCACAAGATGGCATTTGATCTGATATAGGCTATCCGGGTACAATCACATTAAACCTATTTCCACACTAGTCATGTTGTGAAAGAAGAATCAGAACAAAAGGGAAAAACCACCAGAAAAAAGGAGAGAAAATAGTGTGCTTCGATCTGCATTGAGACTCCTTAGTTCTTTCTCTGGATGTGGATAGCATTTTCCATCATGAGTCTTGCATTGCTCAGAAGAGCTAAGACTAACAAAGTTGACCATCGCACAGTGTTGCTATTACTGCATAC
>NW_020944147.1:0-3166 GCF_900497805.2 Vombatus ursinus | reverse complement strand
TTTCTTTCCTTCATTATCCTCCTCTGAAGATGCACCCCAATCTTCTCTATTCCCATAGTAGCTCTCTGTGGTTGGATTCTTTCTCCTTTCCCTGTGCATTTTTTTTGATAATAGTTTAGTTTTTATAATCACCCTCTAGTTCTGGGGTTTGGGGGATGGTGCCTCTGGCCTCTAATCCTCTTCAGTTCTCCCTTCTGACCTTGAACTCAAACCAAGACCTCCAATCTCATGTAAGTGCCCAACGCCGGTGGTATCCCACCCCACTTCTTTTGCATTACCAGGTGTGTGCTGGTTCCTTCTCACACCCAGGGTGTCTCCACAGCACAACTGCTTCTGGCTTTCTCCACCAATAGAGGTTCCCTTGATCTTCCCCACATCAGACACCCAACTCCTCTCACTCAGCCTGGGGTAAAAGTTCCTGTGGCTGGGACCAAGGTAACCTCCCAAAACAACTCACCCCAGGGCTTGTTGCAGGTTAAGTAACTTGCCACTTGTTAAAGTGAATGTAGCCTGGAGATTTTTGCTCTTCACAGGAAGGAAATCTCATCCTGGGATTTTTCTTCAGATCTTCTCCAATAGTTCTGAGAGGACCCCTTTTCTGCCCCTATTCTTCTTCTTATTTTTTTTAAGGATCTATGTTCACCCAGAGGTGCTATTTCATCTCTTTTGTAGAGGAAAATCTTGAGAGTTTGAAATTTTCTAACCTACTCTGCCATCTTCACACTGGAATTTCTTGTATCTCCATTAGAGCTCTTGGGATTATAGCAATGATTCTCATTGATGAATCGCGCTTGTTGAGAACTTTGAGATTCAATTGCCTGGCTGAATATAACTGAAGCCTTTAATGCGATGTAGTCTTTTTATATCAGTTTTAAAAAGTAGTGGCCTAGTGTACATTTTAAGCATCATAATAATTGATTTTTCATATCTAGATTGGTCTGCCTTTCCCAATCAACTTTCCAAATGGAGCTGCTTTCCTCCCTAAAACCTGATTGGTTCTCTTAGTTCAACAATAATAAAAATCTCATTTAGGCTCCATGCCCCTCAAAGATGGTAGGTGCCCCAAAGTATGAGGTATGAGTTGTCATACCCTGAACAAATGGTATGGAAATGGTATTTCAGATGGAAATGAGAGAGGCTGAATGCAAAGAAGTTTGCCGTCATCCTACCATTGCTGTATAGCTTTCTAAGAGGGCAAACTATACCTCCTTCTTTATTATGTTTATTGACTTGTGAGCGTATCATTTTGCCCCATCTTCAATCCTGATCAAAGAGGATTTCAGTTTTTGAGCCCCACTTACATTCCCAGACATTTATTTCCCCCTTGAGATGGCATATACTTCTCACCTAAGATGAGTTTTATAACATAGATTCAGTGTGCACCATGTGGAAGATTCCAAAGGTCAGATTCAGTGAGCTGCAGATGGTCAAGGGAGTCTATTCAACACTCCTTACAGGGTTGTGGAACTTTGGCATCTATTTTCTCTCTAGTCCATGTCTCCTATAAACTCTATTACACCTACAGTCACAGGGGCTCATAGAGAAGATTCTCACAATTTGATCACTTTTAACTGTAAATTACTGTACATTCTTCCATAGCTCCAAGAGTACTTTTTTTAGGGAAAGATAGAGCATCTGAATTCCTACTGAAGTGCTACACACTTCCTGATGCTACTTTTCACCTTCTGTTCCCCCACATTCTTCTCTTAGTTTTTCTTGTGCATTGTTTTCTGAGATTCTGAGCATGGAGAATTCAGATTAGGTTTCAATGTTTTGTTTTTCCCTGGTTAAAATGAGGGATCAGTTCTGGGACAAAGCTATCTGGAGCCACATCTGTCTACTGATGATTCCTTCTAACTGCTTATAGGCTTCTTTCAAAGTTGATTCCTTCTCTCAAAGTGCAGCGCTTTAGCCTCAACCTTCTTCAGTTTCCTCTTGTATCAGCTGACTCTTTTCAATTGACATGGTGTCTGACTTCTCTTCAATGCCTGAAATTTTAATTGGGACGTATGTTTCTTCTTTCTTGTGGTTCCTCCTATTGGTTCTAATTTTTCTTTACAACATGACTGATGTGAGACATGTATTTAGTGGGAAAGTATATGTAGAGTCAATATCAGATTGCACACCACCTTGGGGAGGGAGGCAAAGAGGGATAGGGAGAAAATTTAAAACTCGAAAGCTTATGGAAGTGATTGTTGAAAACTAAAAATAAATTGATGAATAAAAAAATTAAAAACAAAAACAGATTGGGAGGAATCTGTGTGATCCTTGATGGGTAACATGAGATGTTCAAAGAACACTGAATGATCTACATGAAAAAACATCCAGTAAGTGTTCCACATACATTGCCCCAGTAGCTCAGGTCCTCTTTCCCACTTAATTTAGCAGACATGCTTTTCCCCAGAAAATGTGAAGTGATATTGTCGGGAGACATCTTGTTTCTAATAAAAGCAGAGAGGTGAAATATTAGGTCTGTTTTAAACTGAAAGTTCTTATGGACTTGTGGTAATTTTAACTGATGAGATGTGGTGAAGAAGAATCTAGCCACTACACAAGGTGACAACTCTTCCAAAATGACTTCTTACATGGAAATATTTTGTAGGTCTCAAGCAAGGGGTCATTTTGATAGTAAGGCCAGGGAATACTTAGTGGGTCTTGGTGTGAGGGATTGTCTGATGTTGGCTATGTGCCACGTGGGGGTTGTGGCAAGATGGGGCAGGGACAAGATATTAGGAAGTAACCGGAGATCACGCTCCTGAGGCAGGGGGCTGTGCCATGTGGAGTTGTGGTGAACTGGGGTAGGAACAGGATACGGGGAAGTAGCCAGAGCATGTGCTCCTGAGGCAGGGGCTGTGCCACGTGGGAGTGGGACGGCAGAGAACGAGCTCCCTTTGTCTAGTCCTCTCCCTAGGTGCAGCGCTAACCCCAGACGTCTCCTTCCTGTATCCAGGCCTAGCTTCCTTTGTCACGTCCTCTCCCTTGGTGCAGTGCTAACCCCAGACATCCCCTTCTGGTATCTGATCCTACAATCATTCACTGGTAGGCGGACTGAGGAGGAGGGGCTAGGAAGGTATATAGGGGCGGTAGGGGTTGGAGATTGCTCTCTCTTGCTCTTGCTGTTGCTTTCCTGCTTGGCCTTGCTGTGATGGCCTCTGAATAAAGTTGG
>NW_020944146.1:632-1873 GCF_900497805.2 Vombatus ursinus | reverse complement strand
ACCCTTCACAAACCTCAGCACTGCCAGTGGAACAGGCAGACTGCAGCCCAGAGAACTGTCATGTGCTTCAGCCCAGCCTTAGGCAAACAGAAAGTCACCAAGGGCCAGACCACCATGTGCTTCCGTGTATCCATAGGGAAACACAGAAACATCCCACAGGCCTCAGCACACAGCAGACACAGCATTACTAACATGGCTCAGCATCAAAAAAAAAGCTGTCAGACCTTATGGCCTCAAACAGTGCCAGTCACCCCCTACCACCACAAACCCCTCAGCACAGCACCAGACACAAGGATCCCCTGTGGACCTCAGGACAACATCAGTGCAGCACCAAGTAAACAGCCATGGCCTGCAGCACCTGGCACAAGAAACCTGAGACAGTGCCCCTTCTATTCCAGGAACAGAGCTCAAATTTAAAAGAAAGAGAAAAGTCTCAAAAAAGATGAGCAAAAAATAACAAAAAAAATGAATTTGACCATAGAAAGTTATTTTGGTGACAGGGAAGACCAAGACACAAACTCAAAAGAGGACAATAATGTTAAAATACCTATGTGCAAAGCCCCAAATAAAAATGGAAGTGATCACAAGCCCAGAAAGAACTCATAGGATAACACAAAAAATAAAAAGCTCAAAAATCATATAAGAGAAGTAGAAGAAAAATTGGTGAAATAAATTAGAATGACACAAGAAAATTAGGAAAAGAGTCAACAGCTTGGAGAAAGAAAACAAATGCTTTAAAGGTGTAATTGGCCAAATGGAAAAGGAAATACAAAAGCTGAGGGTAACAACTCCTTAAAAGTTGGAATTGGGAAAGTGGAAGCTAATGTCTCTATGAGACATCAAGAATGAATCAAACAAATTCAAAAGAATGGAAAAAGAGAGGAGAAAATGTAAAATACCTCACTGCAATAACAACTGATGTGTCAGAATACTGGGACTACCTGAAAGCCATAATCAAAGGGAGGACCTGGACAGCATCTTTCAAGAAATTAGTAAGGAAAAACAACTTTGATATCATTGAAACAGAGTGCAAAATAGTCATTGAAAGAATTCACGGGTCACCTCAGGAAATATATCCCAAAATAAAAATTTCAAGGAACAGTATAGCCAAATTACAGAACTCTGAGGTCAAGGAAAAATACTTCAAGTAGTCATAAAGAAACAACTCAAATATCATGGAGTCACAATGAGGATTACATAGGACCTAGCAGCTGCAACATTAAAGGATTGGAGATCGTGGA
>NW_020944146.1:0-622 GCF_900497805.2 Vombatus ursinus | reverse complement strand
TTAGGCTTAAATGTAGCTTATTATTCTTCTTGAGGTAGCTAATAATCATATATATATATATATATATATGTGTGTGTGTGTGTGTGTGTGTGTGTGCGCATGTATACTTATAATCATGATTATATGTAAATTCAATAGATATTAGAATTCTCATTATTTTAAATTCAATTTGCATGTAAAATATTGTGACTCCAGCCAAATCTGAATAGACAATGACAATTTGAATTAAGTGACCATTCAACTGCATTTATTATTTATAATAACAAGTATTTAGATTAATGTCTATAACCCTCTTATTTTCTCTGTTAGAGTGTAGACTTGGCAACTGGGACTGCTTTTCTCTCTTTTATTTATTTGTATCTCCAATAGTTAGCATAGTGCCTAGAAAATTATAGATGCTTGATCATTGATGAATTGAATTCATTAAGTCCCTACTACATGTCTAAACACTATTATAATCACTAAACATATAAAGATAAGAATGAAAAATAATCTCTCCCTTTGAAGAGCATACATTCTAATGAAGAACTCACTCTCTCCGTGTGTCTCTGTCTCTGTTTCTGTCTATCTCTATACACATATACATACATATGCAGAATATATAAAAGTATGTGTGTATGTA
>NW_020944145.1:144261-167171 GCF_900497805.2 Vombatus ursinus | reverse complement strand
TTGTCTTCCACTTGTGAGCTATTCATGGGTAACCACTCAGGGCCTGCGAAATGATTGTTTCTAATCCATAATCTCTGTCTTCACTACAGCAAGGTAGAATTCTGATCAGGAGGATTCCCAATTTGCAAATCTGTTCCTCATAATGAAACTAATCAATTAAAGAGCTATCTGATTGCTGGCACTTTGTCTGTGCCTTGCTGTCTCATCATTCTCTGGTTAGAGACTGGCCCAGTATAATCTTATTAACATTAATTGGTGTCAGAAGTTTTTAAGAATGAATGTAGGGAGAAGTCTGGAGCTCTCCAATTCAAGGGAGAAGGGAAGAGGCCCCACTAGCTCTTTTTCCAGAGTTCTAACTCACCTGGTCTGGCCGATTCAATGCTCCCACCCTCGCTTCACTATTTCAGGCGTGGCCTTTGATCAAGCCCAGCTTTCACTGCAAAGAATGCTCCTGGGGTCTTTCCTTGGCCCAGATTGATTTGGTAAGGCCTGGTAGCACCCAGATTTGGTTTTTGTGTGCATCTTTTCTCTTATAAGGAGGGTCCAGCTATGGCCTGCAGTTTTTCTCTTCTCTCTTCTACAAATGCATGTCTGAGCTATGGACTATGGGTTTTTATTTTTGAACTTGATAAATTTTAATAGTGTAAGATTTATCTGTTTGATTGGTTTTGCGTGCGGTTAAACAGGTTGAAATGAACGTTTTAATTGCTCACTTGGTTAGAGTTGGGGGATGTTTACTTCTGTAAGTCAGTGATTCCTAGATTTGTGTAGTTGTATTTTGTGTATTTGTGTTGTTATATCCCCTTATAGAATATTTGCTGCCCTGCGCACAAGCACAAAGGGCCTTCCCCGCCATGAATTGAGAATCAGAATAAGATGAGCTCCCTGAAGGTAGAATTAAAGATTGCAAGAAGATTTGAGAAATCATCCAACCCCTTTTGATTTCCAAAATTCATCCAAGCAGTGTTTTATTTTTTTTCTTCCTTACACGGGTGTGAGGGATTGTCTGATGTTGGCTACGTGCCGCATGGGGGTTGTGGCAAGATGGGGCAGGGACAAGATATTAGGAAGTAACCGGAGCTCACGCTCCCGAGGCAGGGGGCTGTGCCATGTGGAGTTGTGGTGAACTGGGGTAGGAACAGGATACGGGGAAGTAGCCGGAGCATGTGCTCCTGAGGCAGGGGGCTGTGCCACGTGGGAGTAGGACGGCAGAGAACGAGCTCCCTTTGTCTAGTCCTCTCCCTAGGTGCAGCGCTAACCCCAGATGTCTCCTTCTGGTATCTGGGCCTAGCTTCCTTTGTCAAGTCCTCTCCCTTGGTGCAGCGCTAACCCCAGACGTCTCCTTCTGGTATCTGGGCCTAGCTTCCTTTGTCACGTCCTCTCCTTTGGTGCAGTGCTAACCCCAGACATCCCCTTCCGGTATCTGATCCTACAATCAATCACTAGTAGGCGGGCTGAGGAGGGGGGGCTAGGAAGGTATATAAGGGGCGGTAGGGATCGTAGCTCTCTCTCTTGCTCCTGCTCTCTTGCTCCTGCTCCCTTGCTCCTGCTCTTGCTTTCCTGCTTGGCCTTGCTGTGATGGCCTCTGAATAAAGTTCGAGTGCTTGCACCTCCCGATTGGCTCATCTCTATGTTTATCTGGGTGGGCTCCGAAGACTGGTAAGTATGACCTTGGCAGCCTGCTCCTGTTAGAAGGAGAGTGCACGGCGTGACCGGCACAGATAAATGTCTCTCCTGGAGATTTGGAATGGGCTTCCTATCTTCCTGCATCAAAACTCAAAGATTAGATTTTGTCTTTCTGGGGCAGAATACCAAAGTCTCACTTCCCAGGCCTCAGAGAATCCCTAGGATACTCTTATTATTAAAAATGGGGAGGATGGGGTAAAGTCCCCCATTGAGAACTAATTGGAATCTCCCCATAGATGATGAATAGCTTGGTGGTTGAATAGAAAGAGAATAGATAGCAAAACAAATGAGATACACGTTTGGTACATGTCAATGAACAGCTGTGTAACCTGTACTTCTGATAACTTTTTATGCACATATTGCTGGAGCCTGGGTTGCAGAATCTTCAGCATGACTTTGCTGGCAGGTGAAATGAGCACAAGTCTGTCATAATTTGAAGATTTTTAGCATCGTGCTTCCTTAGGACTGTAAAGTAAACTGATCTTTTCCAGTCCAGGGCTTACTGCTGAGTTTTCCAAATTTGCTGGCATATTGAGTGCAGCACTTTCACAGCATCATCTTTTAGAATTTTAAATAGCTCAGCTGGAATTCTATCACCTCCACCTTTCTTGTTGTTATCAAGGCTTCCTAGGGCCCACTTGACTTCCTTCTCCAGGACTTCAGGCTCCAGATCAGTAACCATGCTATTGTAGTTGTCAGTGAAGTGAAGATCTTTCTTGCATAGTTCTTTTGTGTATTCTTACCATCGCTTCTTAATATCTTCTGCTTCTGTTAAGGAACTACTATTTTTGGTTTGTAATATGCCCATTTCCACCCGAAACATTCCTTTGATATTTCTTACTTTCTTGAAGAGATCTCTTGTCTTTTTGATTCTCTGTTTTCTTCTATTTCTTTGCATTGCACACTTAAAAAAATCTTTTTTTGTTTTTTGGTATTCTCTAACATTCTGCCTTCATTTGGGTATATTGTTCCCTTTCTCCTTTTCCTTTTGCTTGGCTTATTTCTACAGCCATTTGTAAAGCCTCATCCTACAGCCATTTTGGTTTTTTGCTCTTCTTTTTCCTTGGAATGTTTTTGTTGCTGCCTCCTGTTCAATATTGTGACCCTCTCTCTGTCTGTCATTCTCTGGGCACTTTATCTATCAGACCTAATCCCTTAAATCTATTTGTCATTTCCACTTCATGTTCAGGAGGGAAGTTATTTAGGTCACACTTATGTGGTCTGATGATTTTCCTTCTTTCTTCCAGTATGAATTTTGCAATAAGAGTCTCATGATATGAGCCACAGTCAGCTTTAGATCTTGTTTTAAACTGACCGCTTAGAGATTCCACATTCTTGACTGCGCAGTGTACAGACAATCTGATTTCTCTATTGACCATCTGCTGATGTCCGTGTGTAGAATGTTTTTGTGGATTGTTGAAAAAATGTTTAGTACGAACAGTGATTTTTCTTGACTAATGTATTAGTCTCTGCCTTGCTTCATTTTGTACTCCATGGCCAAATATTCCTGTCATTCCAGTTTCCTTTTGATTTCCTACTTTAACATTATGACTGCCCCTCCCCGGGGTGAATGTGACATTTTTTGGATGTTATTTTTAGAAGTTGTTGTAGATCTTGGTAGAACTGATGAGCTTTGGCCTCTTTGGCATCAGTGGTTGCAGCATAGAGCAATGGTTTGCCTTGTATTTGAACACATGTCATTCTGTCTATTATGGGATTCTGTCTCAGTTTAAAAGGATGAGGTCCCCTTTTATGGACTCTGAGGGGTACTCCATTTCCTCTAAGGGACTGTTGCCCACAGCAGCATATGTAATCATCTGAATCCATCCATTCACATCCATTTCAGTTCACTGACTCCCAAGATGTTCATGTTTAATCTTTCCATCTCTTGTTTGATCACATCCAGTTTACCTTGGTACACAGATCTTTCATTCCAGGTTTCTGCACGATATTGGTCTTTACAGCAGCAGAGTTTCCCTTTGTCACCAGATACTTCCCCAGCTGAGCTTCCTTTTGGCTTTGGCCCCGTTACTCTCTTCCTTCTAAAGCTACCTGCAGTTGTCTTCCATTCTTTCTCAGGTGCATGTTGGATATTTCCACCCTAAAGGGCTCATTTTCTGATACCCTATATCTTGTCACTTTAAAACTGTCCATGGGGTTTTCCTGGCAAGAGACTGCAGTGGTTTGTCATTTACTTGTCCAGTGAATCACCTTGTGTCAGAACTCTCCACTAGGACCTGTGTGTCTTAGATCACCCAGCATGGTATTGCTCCTAGACTTTCATTGAGCTGCTCAAGTCCTTCCACCACCACATGGCAGTGATCCAGGAGGGGCCTGATACAGTCCAGGTGCCAATCACAAAGGTGATGAATAGATGGCTTTTCATTCATGTTCCTCTCCTTGGCCTTAACCTGTTCTTTCTGGCCTTTCACAGTCTGGCTGGCCCCACAGCCATTCTTTTCTCCTGCAAACACATTCTGGGATTCATATTCCCCAGCATGACTTCTAATGGTCCCTGTGTAAAGCAGTCCTCTCTAGAGCCCCAAGTCTCATTCTAGGTTTTCTAATGGACAGACTTTTTAGATCACAGAGACATCTAAAGCCCAGGAAGGGAGGATGGAGGAGAGGGAACAGGCAGCTTAGAAAAGAGAAGGTTGAGAGATAAACCTCTGTCCTTTACAAGGGGAGTGGGTTGAAGATATCCCTCTGTCTGTTTGCGTGTGTATGTTTGGATATATTTGTGTATAGATACACTCACTTCCATGTCTGTGTGAGGGGTAGAGTTGGGAGTAGAGTAATCCTCGTCTTCAGCTTTCCAGCTTTAGACAGATGACAGGTTGCTCCTGATTCTCTTTGGGGACCATTCCCTGGAGACAGAGGAAGAATCTGGGAAGGAACCAACATGTAGAGCAGGCAGGTCCTCCATCATGTCTTTATCCCAAGCATCCTACACTAGAGATTTTGGGTGGTATCTGGGAGACTCTCAGAGGCCAATGGATATAAGTATATACATATATATATATATATACTTCTCTCAGATTAACATTGTTAAGATGGGGAAGAAAGTTATGATTCTAACCAGACAGCATATCTGTAAGGAAAGCCGAATGACCAACTTCCCGGCACCAATCTCTATTTCCCCATCTTTATAGGAATTGAAGTCTTCCTTGGAAAAGGTTGGGAAGAAAGGGATTAAAAGAGATCTCTTCAGGGCCTACTGATATGAAGAGATAAAAAAAATTAGATGAAAATGTGATTTCAAAACATGGTCAGAGTAAATAGGCACAAGCATGTGAAATTTAAGCTCTGCCTATTGATGGATTTACTCAGGCTGCTGCCTGATCTTTTTGACCTCCTGGGTCCATGAGTCATTGCTTTAGGGAATATTGAGATAGGAAGAAAGGACAGAAAAAATCTCTGGCTACATATCTCTGGTTTCCTCTTTGTTTCTTGCTCAGTGGTGAGTCAGATGAAATAGGAATGGGAGAGTGCCCCAGGCCCAGGCCAGTGTAGGGTGATCCCATATGAGAGGGGCTAGGTCTTGCCTTGACTACACTGCTTATGGCTGCAGAGGAGTGAGAGCCCTCAGGGCACAGAGCTGCCAGACCATGGCCTTTCCCCTGCACCCTGGGATCCTTTTCTCATGTCAGCCCCAGAGACCCTGGCCCTGAGCAGGCAGCCCAGCAGCTGCTGGAGGAGAGGAAGGAGAGGAGACAGCTGAGCCCCCCTGACCAGCCAGCCTAGGCCTGGCGAGGTTTTTGTTCGGGCATGTAACACTGTGGGAGGAAAAGAAGTAGCTTGAGCACAGTAATAATCTGCCCCATCCTCAGGCTCCACACTGCTGATTGTGAGGGTGAAATCCTTCTCAGCACCACTGCCACTGAACCGGGCAGGGACTCCTGAATGCAGGTTGGAAACCAGGTAAATGAGTAGCCGAGGAGATTGTCCAGGTTTCTGTTGGAGCCAGTACAGATAAGTGTATCCATTACTGTGTTTGACACTGTGACTGGCCTTGCAGCTGATGGTGACTCTCTCTCCTGGGGTCACAGACACTGAGGCTGGAGACTGGGTCAGCACAATTTCCCCCCTGGAACCTAAAAGCAGGAATTAATGATCAACCAACATGAAATAAAGAGAACAATCTCCTTCCACTTTGGTATTTAGCCCACAACAGCCTGGCTCTGCAAACCCCACTGACCTCCTAGAAATCCACATTCTCCCTTGGACTGTACTGGCTCCTGGCCCCAGAGATTCTAAGCTCCTTTGAATTCTCTCATCTTATGAAAAATTGCACATCTGCATGTTGTGTTTTCCAATGTTCTCACCTGGGACTAAAAGCATGAGGAGCCCGCAGAGAAGCTGGGACAGTGACCCCATTTTGCAGTGTCTCCTCCCCTGTGGCTGCTCTGCCCCCAGCCCTAGTTTATCTCCCTGAGTCTGCAGGCCCTCCCCTTGGGGATTCTTTATGCAAAGCATCTAGGGGTGTGGGGCTTCTAGGAGCAGAAGTGACTGACTCCTTCTCAGGGGAAGGAGGTGAGACCTGGATACCCTGAAGATACCTCTCCTCCTAGGACTCTTGTGTGATGGATGTTCCTGCCATTCCCACCTGTTCTTAGGTTTATTTTTTTAATTTAAGTCAGTTTTATGGTTTCATGGGATAGCTCATTGGTGTAGTGCAGAGAGTGCTGAGTCTGGGGCTAGGAACACTCACCTTTCTGACATCAAATCCTGCCTTGGTCATTAACTAACTGTGAGAGCCTAAGGAAATCACTTAGTTCTGTTTGCCTCAGTTTCCCCATCTGTAAAACGAACTGAAGAAGAAAATGCAAACCACTTCAGTATCTTTGCCAAGAAAACCCTAAGTGGCATTATAAACTATAAGAAATGACTGAACAACAATTAAAATATTTCCAAAAGGCCAGACGGATGGCCTGAGATGCAATATCATCTAATAAAAAGAACTCAGGACCTAATGGCAGGAAATATCTGACAACTACTGACATCCTTCACTTTACTCCAACCTATGACCTGATATCCCACTAATTAATGATCCTTTTGGGCACTTAGCATGGTCCCTCCTGAAATGGAAGTGTTACCATCCTTGGTTTAGGGGAACCAGCTTTCTTTCCCACTCCCACTTCCCTGAAGGAATCAGCTATCCTTAAGGAATGGCATTTGGGGAAGTTTGGGGAGGGCAGGAGGGAAAAGTAATTGAGATCCAGAAGAGCCTGGATGAGGGACGGCAGGACTGAGAAGACACTGGTCTGAAGGCTTTTGGGCAGCCAAGAGGAAGGGAAGCTGGGTAACGGGAGTCTGGACCCCAAAAATGAGCTCAGAGGAAAGCAAGGTAATGTCTGCTCTTCATTCTCTTATTAATCCTTTCTTTATGGATCAAAAATGCAGGCTGGTCAAATCCATTGCTGATTGACTGAGGCTCTGGGATGATGAACTGGTGACACCTAAGACACGACAGGGACAAGGACAGAGAGTCTCCTGAGAATCACATTCCCAGGAGAAGGAGGGAAATATTGAATGGGATATCCAGAGCATCGTTAAGGATCCTGTCCTGGTGCTGCCTGTCAGGGCGGGGTCCAAGAACAGCATGTGATGTGTCAGGCCTAGCCTGTCTCTTGAACCCTTCACATCTTTTCCCCAAATGGACCCTGATGATCTTCATGTGAGCAGTCTCCATAGTAAGGGGTCAAGGAGTAAGGAAGGGGACCAGCTTCACTGGGGTACCTTGGAGGTGGTCATGAGCCTGACTTGAGAGATGGGAGAAGGTTCTCTCTCCTCTTCCTTCTTTCCACTCCCTAGCCCTTTCTAGGATGTGAGACACTGGGATCTGTAGCCCCCAGAGCTGGGCTGTTAGGCTCAGACCTCCCCAGGGCTCTGTGGTGGCTCTGGAGGAAGCAGGTGGCCTCCTGAGCTAAAGATCTGAATAGCCTGGGGAGATGTTTGTTCAGGTGGGCACCACTGTGGGTTAGTGGTGCCAAAATAATGCTGACAGTAATAATGTCCAACATCTTCAGCCTCCACACTGCTTATTGTGAGAAAAAAATCTGTCCCAGACCCACTGCCACTGAAGCGGGCAGGGACCCCAGAGTGCAAGTTGGAAGCATCATAGATCAGGAGCTTGGGAGAATATTCTGGTGGCTGCTGGTACCAAGCTAACCCATTGTAAATACTCTGACTGGTTCTGCAGCTGATGGTGACTCTTTCTCTAGGAGCAATAGTCACAGCAGCTAGAGAATGGGTCAGCAAAACAGCTGCACAGGACCCTTGGGTGGAGGAATGAAAATGAGAAGAAATAGATTGGAATCAGGAAGCATGTCCAATACTGACTTGACATGAAGTGTCCTTCCCACTTACTGTAGGAACCAGCCCTCATGACCCTCCCCTATCCCAACCGATTTCAATTCCCATGTTTTGGAATCTCCTGGTGCAGCACAAGGTAGCAGTTGTTAACATCCATGGTTGATCTCACCATGGACCCAGAGCACCAGGAACTAGAAGAACCAGGTTGGGAAGATCATTGTTTCTGTTGTAGACTTTCAATCTGGAGACCTCTGAGGCAAAGCTTTGCTTGTACTTCACTTTTGATCGAATTAAATGCCGCCTTCTTAGAGATGGATGAACTATCCCGCTGGTAAACCCTGTGGAGTTCTCGTTTTTCATTAAGCGGTTTTGAATTTCCCCATCATTTTTATCAAACCAGTCTTGATGTTTGTGAGTGTTCTGACCCAGATGAGCAAATGCAGCACTATACGCCAAATCTCTGAAAGCTGCTCATTCCTTTTCTGCTCCACTGTTGCCAATTGTGTGTTGACTCAACTTTCCTTCCAAGTTAGCAACAAACTGATCCCATTGAGAGAACAACTCTAATCTGTTGACATTAATTCTTCTGGTAGTCATTTTGCCTTGGGGACTCCACTTTTGTTCAATGTGAATATTTAGTTTGGAGAGGATAAGTCTAAGATCAGTCTAGCACTCTGCACCACACAGTGCCTTTGTCGCTCTCACATCCTGTCTGTCTCTTCTCCTTACAGTCACATAGTCTATTAAATGTCAGTGTTTGCTGCAAGGGTGCATCCATGAGGTTTCATTGCATTTAGGTAAATGGAAGACAGTGTTGGTGATGAGAAGGTCATGAGATGCACAAGTCTTCAGTAATGAGTAACTATTGTTATTGCTGTTTCCAACTCCATTCCTCCCTAACACTCCCTGCCAATTCTGGTAGTCTGAGACTACTCTAGCATTAAAATCAGACAAAATTATAAGCTTGTATTCTTTTGGCACATTGATGATAAGGGTCTCCAGGTTTTCATAAATTTTTTCTTTGACCTCATCGGGGTTCATCATAGAGGGAGAAGAGGCACTGATGAGAATGTCATGACGTTGAACTGCAAATGGCAATTACATTGTCATGATCCTGTCAGTCACTCCTTTTGGTAGGCATATAAGCTTGTTAACTGGATTAGCTTTGATTGCAAAACCTACACCAGCTTCATGATGGCCACTACAGAAAAATGTACATCCAGCTCCAACTTCAGTAAGCTGGCTTCATCTGCCATCCTTATTCCACTCAGAGCTGCTATTTGGATGTGATTCCTGATGAGTTCTCTTGCAACAAGAGCTGTTCATTTTTGAAATCTATTGGATTTGGTGTTGTCTGCACATTCCATGTGCCAATGGTGAGTGGAATCGTCTTTGCAGATTTTTGTACATTTTTTGTATTTCAAGCAGATAATTTTAGGGCACCTTTTCTAGCCCTTTCCTCCCACCAGGAGGTGAGCAGTGCGGTCCTTCAAAGGCTGCTCAGACACCCAGGGGGTTGCTGAATCCCACTGCTGCTTCCAGTGATAAAAGACCCTATTGTTTGGGCTGCCTGCGTGCAGGATTGTGACTACAACTCCCAATGTATCCATACCTGCTGCTTCATCACTTACTTGCCTGTCACCACAGGACCCTGAGATAGGTAAAAATGGCAAAAAGGTATGGGTGATGTCTTTAGATTTGTGTGCTAATTGGATTTAAGTGAAGCAGAGTTGCACAATCTCATCGGCCTCACTCTCTCCTCCAGAGTCATCACAGTCCAGGGGCAGGACAGAATCATGTTGACTGGTGATGGCTCAAGATGCAGTGGATGACCTTGACATCTTCGATTTAAGCACTCCACAGCACCTGCCTCAGGTGACTTCATGGCCATTGGAACAAATTGTTCTCATCTGCCATTCCACCAGGGGAAGTCTTCACATGCTTGGGGTAGACACCCCCTAACTTGCCAACGGGTTTGAGACCCCTCAGTTTCCCTCAACCTGGTTTGACCCGTCTGCTGAAATGGTTTACTTAAGTGTGGCAGCTGCACATGCTACAGCTTCTTGGAAGCACAGGTGAGAGTTAGTTGGAACAGGTGGACACCAAGGTTGGAAATCAGCCCTGGAAAGGGCCTGGCAGCCTTCACCCCAGAGGTACTAGTCTTCCCTGAACACACCCTACACCCCACCAGGACTAGAATTAACTAATGAGGGAAAGCGGGCACTAGACTTTGTTCCCTTTGATGTTCTTTAAAGTGGGCACTGCCTCTATCATGCAGCAGGAAAATTTGGAACAAGGATACAACAAGATGACATTTCATTTAGCTATCCCAACGATGGCTGTGGAAAGTTACTTCAAAGTGGGCATCACTGCGGTCAGCAGCACTCCCCTGGCCTAAGCAGACTTCTATTTCTCCGAAAATGGAGTTTAGTTCTCCTATTTACAAGGCGTGAAATGCAAGACTGTTGTCCCCAATCCACCTTGCCCAGAATTCTTCCAAAAACCCCATCTTTAAAGTACTTGAGAGAAACCAGTAGAGCAACCCTTTGGTACCACTTTGCTGCCCTCTGCTGGCAGTTTGTAATAAAGCTGGGGAATTGAGGAGCCTGAACTCAAAGCTCCTAGTGACTGATGGTCTATATGAAGAGCCCTAGTCCTTCCCAATGGTCAGAGGCTTTTATCACAGGAAGGAGTTAATACAGGTTCATTAGACTGGTGAAAAGTTGTTAGAAAAAGCCTTTTCTAGTGTCATGGAAGGAGTCAGGAAACCTTAATTTAAGCCCTGATAGCCTGCCATATTCCATAAACATAGGTGGCTCCTTATTCCCTCCAGGAATAACTGTAAAATCCTATATGGAATTTGAAGTTGTTCACAACCTGAGGCCCCCTGCCTTCCAGGCTTCTTTCACCTTACACCCCACCACATACCCTTCAGTGGTCTGGGGATTTTCACTGGCTGTCTCCCATGCCTGGAATGATTTCCTTCTTTATCTGAAGGAAAGGGAGAAAGGAGAGAGAAAAGCATAAACACCTGGGAAAATAGGATGGAGAGAAAAACACAGTTAGTAATCACAAGTGTGAATGGGAATGAGATGAAGTCTCCCACAAAATGGAAGCACATAGCAGAGTGGATTAAAAACCACAATCCTACAATATGGTATATGCAAGATAAGCATTTGAAACAGAGAGATACACACAGAGTAAAGGTAAAAGCCTGGAGCAGAAGTATTGTGCTTCAGTTAACATAAAAAAAAAACCAAGGCAAAGGTGGCAATCCTGATCTCAGGCAAAGCAAAAGCAAAAACAGATTTAATTAAAAGAGATGAGGAATAAAAATATATCCTGCCAAGAGGTATCATAGACAATGAAGTTATATCAATACTAAACATATATGCATCAAGTGGTATAGCATCCAAATTCTTAGAAGAAAAGTTAAGTGAGTTACAGGAAGAAATAGACAGCAAAACTTATTAGCAGGGTACCTCCCTCTGTCAGAACTAGAGCAATCTAACCACTAAAAAAACAAGAAAGAAGCTAAGGACATGAATGGAATTTTAGAAAAGTTAGATATGTAGACTTGTGGAGAAAATTGAATGGGGGTAGAAAGGAATACACCTTTTCTCAGTGCTAGGTGGCACCTCCACAGAAATTGACTATGTACTAGGGCATTAAAACCTCACAACGCAATGCAGAAATATTAAATGTATCCCTTTCAGACCATGCTGCAATAAAAATTACATGTAATAAAGGGCCATAGATAAATAGATTAAAATTTAATTGGAAATTAAATCATTTCATCCTCAAGAATGAGTGAGTCAAACAACAAATCATGGAAACAACCAACAACTTCATCCATGAGAATGACAATATTGAGACATCATACTAAAAGTTATGAGATATGGCCAAAGAAGTTCTTAGAGGACATTTTTTATCTCTAAATGCTTACATGAATAAAGTGCAGAGAGAGGAGATCAGTGAATTGGGCTAACAACGAAAAAAGCGAGAAAAAGAACAAATTTAAAATCTCTAATCTCTAAGTTAGAAATTCTGAAAATTGAAGGGAAGATTAATAAAATTGAAATTAAGAAAACTATTGAACTAGGAAATAAAACTAAGAGCTGCTTTTATGAAAAAAACAATAAAATAGATAAACCTTTATTTAATTTGATTAAAAAAAAGAATAAAACCAAATTACCAGTATCAAATATAAAAAGAGTGAATTCACTACCAATGAAGAGGAAATTAACACACTAATTGGTGACTATTTTCCCAACACCAATAAAATAAATTTGATAATCTCAGTGAAATGGATGAATCTATATGTAAAATATAAATTGCCCAGATTAACAGAAGGGGAAATAAAATACTTAAATAACCTCATTTCAGAGAAAGAAATTGAACAAGCCATCACTGAACTTCCTAAGAAAAAATCACCAGGGCCAAATGAATTTACAAGTGAATTCTACCAAACACTGAAAGAACAATTAATTCAAAAACTACATAAACTTTTTTTGGGAAAATCAGCAAAGAAGGGGTTCTACCCAGTTCTTTTCATGATACAAGTATGGTGCTGATATCTAAACTGGGAAGAGCCAAAACAGAGAAAGAAAAGTACAGACCAATTTCCCTAATGCATACAGATACAAAAATTTTAAATAAAATATTAGCAAAGAGATTATAGCAACTTATCATGAGGACAACACACTATGACCAGGAGAGATTTATACCAGCGATCCAGGGTGGTTCAATGTTAGGAAAACCACCAGCATAATTCACCATATCAGTAATAGAATGAACAGAAATCATATTAATATCCCAATAGACACAGACATTTAGAACTCAAAATGTTATAAAAGTGAATATTGAAAACTAAATATAAATAAATTAATTAAAAAATGTCAAATGGAGTTATGAAGAGTGAGAGATGACTGAATAATAGCAAAAATGTTTCCAAAAGGCCAGAGAGATTGCATGAAAAGCAATATTGTCTAGTGAAAAGAGGTCAGGGCTACGGGCAGCAAAGATGTGAAAGCTACTGACATCCTGCACTTTACTCCAACCCATGACCTTGTGTCTCCCTAATTAATGATTCTTTTGAGTGCTTAGACTCCTAAAATGGAAGGCCTGCCATTCTTTTATGTCTTGGTGTGGTTAGGCGAAGCAGCTGTTTCTCCACCCCCACTTCTCTGAAGGAATCAAGTGGCCTGAATAATGGCATTGGGGAAATCAAGGACATTAAGGAAAAGTAATTAAGATCCAGAAGAGTCTGGGTGAGGAAGAGAGGACTGAGTGGACCCTGGCCTGAAGGCTTTTGGACAGCAAAGAGGAAGAGAAGCTGGGTAATGGGAGTCTGGCCCCAGAAAGGGTGTTCAGAGCAGTTCAAGGGAATTTCCACCCTTTATTCTCTCATTCATTCTTTACTTTTCGTTTACACAGATTCCCTAGTCCTCTCCACATTCAAACATTATTGAAAGTTGTCTCCATGAATGATTTGCATTGAGTCTAGAAACCAACCGTTTTCTTAATCCAGATGAACCTCTGGTCTTTTAGCCCACTTTTCTCCATCTTGTCACAAAAGAGGGCATGAGAGGCTTGTTGAAAGGTTTTCCTCAACGCAAGGTAACTTCTAATGGAGCATTATCTTCGTGGTCTAACTCTGAAACTCCATCCCTGAAGGAAATGAGATTAGTCTGACTTTCAATGTGATCTTACTGCTGTGTTCTGGGAGAGGTCGTTGACCTCTGGTACAATCTCTCCATCTGGTCTTCTCTGACAGAGCTCTCACAAGAACTGAGTTTGATCCTTGATGTGGTTTATTTAGCAGGAGAAAGAGAAGGAGAGAGTGGAGGGAGTGAATGGGACTATTATACCAGCTGAGGCCAGGATATTGGTGAGCTCCAGTGTGACTTTAATCTGAATCCTGATGGGTCAGAGAGGGGAAACTGAGCACACTAGTCCTTTGCAGCTGAAAGTAACCTTCTAATTGACCAGTATGGGCTTGAGGTTTTGCCCCCAACACAGATGTAAGCAAACACGTCGAACTATGCTAGATGGATCAGGGAGAAAAGAATGAAAGAGACATTGGAGGAACTCTACAGAGTTCCTCAAATACCCACAACTGAATAAGAAACAACTTTGTCATTAGTGAGTCACAGCACAGTAGCTGCTGGAGGAGAGAATGGAGAGGAGACAGCTGAGCCAGTTGAGCCCCCTGACCAAACAGCCTGGGCCTGGGGAGGTTTTTGTTCAGGCATGTAACACTGTGCCAGGAGAAGTTGCTTGATAACGGTAATAATCTGCCCCATCCTCGGGCTCCACACTGCTGATTGGGAGGGTGAAATCCTTCTCAGCACCACAACCAGTGAACCTGGCAGGGACTCCTGAACCCAGGTTGGAAACCTGGTAAATGAGTCTCTGAGGAGACTGTCCAGGTTTCTGTTGGAGCCATTGTAGATATGTTTTTCCATCACTGTGTTTGACACTCTGACTGTCCTTGCAGCTGATGCTGACCCTCTCCTGGGAGACTGGGTCAGCACAATTTGCCCCCTGGAACCTAAAAGCAGGAATTAATGATCAACCAACATGAAATAAACAGAACAATCTCCTGCCATGTTGATACTTAGCCCACAGGCAGCCTGGCTCTGCAAACCCCACTGACCTCCTAGAAATCCCCATTCCCCTTTGGACTGTGCTGGCTCATGGCCCTAGAGATTCTAAGCTCCTTTGAATTTTCTCATGTTATGAAAAATTTCACATCTGCATGTTGTGTTGTCCCATGTTCTCACCTGGGACCAAAAGCATGAGGAGCCCTCAGAGAAGCTGGGACAGTGACCCCATTTTGCAGTGTCTCCTCCCCTGTGGCTGCTCTGACCCCAGCCCTAATTTATGTCCCTGGGTCTGCAGGCCCTCCCCTTGGGGATCTCTTTATGCAAAGCAGTTGGGTGTGTGGGGCTTCTTGGAGCAGAAGTGACTGACTCTGGCTCAAGGGAAGGCCCTGAAACCTTGATACCCTGAAGACGTCCCTCCTCCTGGGAAACTTGTGTGGTGAGTGCTCCTCTCCTCCCACCTGTCTTTAGGTTTTTGTTTTTGTTTTTGTTGTTAGTTTTAATCAGTTTTACAGTTCTATGGGGCAGCTAGTCGGCATAGTAGATAGAATGCTGAGTCTGAGACCTGGAATACTGACCTTCCTGATATCAAATTCTACCTTGCCTACCTCCTAGCTGTGTGAGCCTGGGGAAGTCACTTAACTCTGTTTGCCTCAGTTTCCTCATCTGTAAAATCAGTAGGAAAAGAAAACGGCAAACCACTCCAGCATCTTTGCCAAGAAAACCCCAAATAGGGTCATGACGAGTCAGACATGACTGAACAGCAACAAACAAGTTTGCCAAAGGCCACAGGGATTGCATGAGAAGCAATATTGTGTGTTGTGAAGAGGTCGACACCTGAAGGCAGGAACCCTCTGACAGCTACTGACAACCTGCACTCTATTCCACCCCATGACCTGATAATCCTACTAATTAATGAACTGTTTGAGCATTTAGCATGGTGCCTCCCAAAATAGAAGGGCTACTATCCTTTTACTCCTTCATATGTTTTAGGGGAATCCACTTTCTCTCTGATTGCCCCCCTTCCCTGAAGGAATCAGCTATCCTGAAATGATGGCATTGGAGAAGTCTGAGCTGGGTCCAAGAGGGAACAGTAATTGAGATACAGAAGAGTGGGAGGGCAGTGAAGGAGGGCAGGAATGAGTGCACAGTACCCTGAAAGCTTTTAGGTGCAAAGGAGAAGGGAAGCTGGGTAATGGGTGTCTGGATCCAGAAAAGGAGCTCAGAGGACTTCAAGAAAATTTCTACCCTTTATTTTCTCATTCATTCTTTACTTATGGATTAACAATTGAGGAAAATTCTTTTGGGAATTACCTTACATGCAGAAGGACTGAGAAAGAATCTAAAAAGTTGTCCAAAGGCTGGTATACCGGACCACATTGAATGACCTGGGACTTAGTAGGAATGTCCCTAAAATCTTGCCCCAGAATAGGAAAACAGAAGGAGCTGCACAAGTACAGCCTTGGGGACTGGGGAAAAGAAAGGTGGTCAGTCACTGAGTTGTCCACAAGCATTTATGAAGCTCTTATCATCACCCAGGCATGGTACCCTGTGCAGGGGATACAAAGGAAGGCTAAAATACAGTTCCTACGCTCCAAGAGTTGACAATTACTGGGAAAGATATTTTGTAAATGAATAGAGAACTTTGAGGTAGATATAGTGGATGTGAAGATAATTAGGAAGGAAGAAAGACGATATTGAAAAAGGGGAATACTAGAAAAGTGCTCTTGAACATAGTAGATTTTGATTACAGTGTTAAAATTGTCTAGGGAATAGAGATTTAGGTTAAGGAGTGAGAACTGTTCACCCGTGTTGGACAGCCAGGAAAAAGGCCAAGAACTGAGAAATGGAGTGTCCCGTTTGAGGAATAGCAAGACCAGAGTCTTGGAACCATAAGTTATTTGGAAAACATAAAGTGTAAGCCTGAAAAGGCAAGAAGTGTCTGGGTATTGAAGGACTTTCCAAGGCAAACAGAGGATAAACAATACTTATAAAAATGGATGGTGGAGCAAGGGGATTAGTGGGGAGGGCAGATCCAAGATGGCAGAGTAAAAGCAGTGACTTGATTCAGCTCTCCCCCAAACTCCTCCAAATACCTGTCAAAAATGACTCTACACAAATTCTAAAGCAGCAGAAGCCACAAAAAAACAGGGTGAAACAAATTTGCAGCCCAAAACCACCTGGATGGTTGATTGGAATTGTATATTGGGCCAGGTGGGGAGAGGAACACAGATCTGCTTGGGCATGCAGGCCAAACAGGCCTCAGCAATCCTGGAGTAGGCCTCAGAGGACTGAATCACGTGCAGCTGTGGTGGTTTCCTGACTTCTCAATCCATAAATGCCAACGACAACTTAGAAGGCCAGTAGGAAAAGTCTGTGACCTTAGTGAGAGAGAAGCTCTGTCCCAGCCCTAGTCCCCAAGCACAGCCCTGGGGTGGTGACTGCTTCCAGGGCTTCAGGCCCACAGACTGAGGAGGAATGAAGTGGCTGATCACAGGGGGATTGCAGGGATCTCTTTTCTGGTGCAGGATTCTCTTGCTTTGCCCCTGCTTGGATCTGGGTCACAGTTCAGGGTGGTGATCCTTGGGCAAGGAGGAATGCTGGTGTGGTGGAGCTTGTAATGGTGGTGGAGAGGAAATCCTCCTCACAGTTCCAAGGCAGAAAAGAGTGCTTGTGGTCACTCACAGTACAGGCTAGGAGAGGAGTGAACACCTCACCCTTGCTCATACCACATTGGAAGAACTGAAAATTTACAGGTCCCTAGAAGTATCTCTGACAACACCTGCACAAAACCCTTGAAGCTTGGGACAGTACATTCTCCACACCGGAAGCAGACCTCTACCTTAACAAAGAGTTTAAAACTCAAGTAATTGGCTGAGATCATGAGCAAACAAAGGCACAAACAAAGTCAGACTATAGACTCTTTCTTTGGTGACAAAGAAGATCAAAACGTACAACCAGAAGAAGACAACAAAGTCCAAGCTCCTACATCCAAAGCCTCCAAGAAAAATATGAATTGGTCTCAAGTCATGAAAGAGCTCAAAAAGGATTTTGAGAAGTAAGAGAAGAAGATGAAAACTTGGCAAGAGAAATGAGAGTGGGGCAAGAAAATCATGAAAAACAAGTCAACAACTTGCTAAAGGAGACCCAAAAAAATACTGAAGAAAATGACAGCTTAAAATATAGCCTAACCCAAATGGCAAAGGAGGTCCAAAAAGCCAATGAGGAGAAGAATGCCCTAAAAAACAAAATTGGCTAAATGGAAAAGGACGTCCAAAAGATTACTGAAGAAAACACATCCTTAAAAATTAGAATGGAGCAATTGGAAGCTAGTGACTTTATGAGAAATCAAGACACTGTAAAACAAATCCAAAAGAATGAAAAATTAGAAAACAATGTGAAATGTCTGATTGGAAAAACAACTGGCATGGAAAATAGATCCAGGAGAGAGAATTTAAAAATTATTGGATTGTCTGAAAGCCATGATGGAAAAAAGAGCGTAGACATCATCCTTCAAGAAATCATCAAGGAAAATTGCCCTGATATTTTCGAACTACTTTCGCAATAGACAGCTTGTTTGTATTTAAGATGAGCCTTCAACTGTTGTTGACCAGTCTTCCTGACACAGTAGTGTTTATTATAAAGTTAGTACAAGATGAGAATAACAAATTATATGGCTTTGGGCTAATATTTTTTGCTGCTACTATATTGAAATTGTTTTTTGAAATGTCATCTCTTTTTATGTATTTGAAATACTAGTTCAGCTGTAAAGATAGAACTTTTAAAACATGTAATGCATTCGTGTTTTCTCTACAAGAGTAATGTCTAAGTGCAGTCAGGTTATGCAGTGGATAGGGCACCAGTTGTGGAGTCAGAAAGACTTTAGTTGAAATCCAGTCTCAGACCAGACACTTGACACTGACTAGCTGTGTGACCCTAGGCAAGGCACTTAACCCCAATTGCCTCACCAAAAAGAACAAAAAAGAGTCATGTCTAACTCAAAAATATTTATTGTCTTTTGAGTTGGTTATTTCATTATGAACATGATGTCTGAGCATTCTCCTTATATAATGCTTTGTTCCACTTCTGGAATTCTGATGTTTAAGAAGAGTTTACATTCCATTGTAATAACATGATATTGTTATTATTAAATACAATGAATGCATACAGTTTTGCCTTTAGACTATGTGAAGGGAATTATGATTTTCATATTAATCTATATGATGTATATATAAGGAACAGAATAATAGTTAGATTTCTCAAGAATTGCCTCTTCTAGCTTGAGTTAGAAGCTCACAATGCAGCTCGAAATGATCAACCAAAACCTTGAAATGATCAGCCAAAACACAGGCTTTGCCTGTGCACCTTAAATAAGTGAATTGAATCAAAGAGTATAGAAGCTGTTCCCATCACAGAACTCTGGCCCTGTCAGCCACCAAGGAAGGACCCCATGAGAGTAAAGCAATATTTGTTCCCACTGGACTCCAGGATTGTTTTACTGTCTTCCACTTGTGAGCTATTCATGGGGAACCACTCAGGCCCTGGGAAATGATTGTTTCTAATCCATAATCTCTGTCTTCACTTCAGCAAGGCAGAATTCTGATCAGGAGGATTCCCAAATTGCAAATCTGTTCCTCGTAATGAAACTAATCAATTAAAGAGCTATCTGATTGCTGGCACTTTGTGTCTGCCCTGCTTTTTCATCATTCTCTGATTAGAGACTGGCCCAGTATAATCTTATTAATATTAATTGGCATCAGAAGTTTTTAAGGATGAATGTAGGGAGAAGCCTGGAGCTCTCCTATACCAGGGAGAAGGGACTAGGCCCCATTAGCTCTTTTTCCAGAGTTCTAACTCACCTGGTCTGGCAGATTCAATGCTCCCACCCTTGCTCTACTATTTCAGGCCCAGCCTTTGGTCAAGCCCAGCTTTCACTGCGAGGAATGTTCCTGGGGTCTTTCCTTGGCCCACATTACTTCGGTAAGGCCTGTTAGCACATGGATTTGGTTTTTGTGTGCATCTTTTCTCTTATAAGGAGGGGCCAGCTATGGGACGCAGTTTTTCTCTTCTTTCTTTTACAAATGCATGTCTGAGCTATGGACTGTGGGTTTTTATTTGTGCGTTCGGTACATTTTAATAGCGTAAGATTGACTTGTTTGGTTGGTTTTGTGTGCAGTTAAGCAGGTCGAAATTTAAGTTTAAATTGCTCACTTGGTTGGAGTTGGGGGATGTTTACTTCTGTAAGTCAAGTAAATTGCTAGCACAGTGTGGAATACCTGTATTTGTGTAGCTGTATCTTGTGTATTTGTGTTGTTATATCCCCTTATAGTATATATGTACTTGTGTACTGTGTGTACTTGTTAGGTAAGTGGTGTTAGTATCTTTGAGTATTCACTTTTCAAATGGGTCAGATTGTGATAAAGGCATAGTGGAAGAGGTAGCAGTTTCTATTAACAACAACCCAGAACAAATGTGTGCCTTTCAATGTTTGAGAAACATGACCTTGACTGTCCCTCATATTGCTAGCACAGTGTTGATTTGACTAGTGATGACCCTAAACGTTGCTAACCTCTTTGGGACAGCTTTAATAAGATCAAATGAGAGTATTTAAGGCAGAAAGTCAGGAATAAGGAGACAGCCTCTGGAATGGGACGGATGTAATGAATAGTACTCAGAGGGAAGGGAAAGAAAGCACAAGTCTGAATGAGAATCAGTGAAAGAAAGGATTAAATAATTTGAAAACCTTCTCCTTAACAACCCCAACACTACCCAGTCACCTAAACTATACCACCTTCACCAAAAGACTCCACCATCTCCCCAGCTTCTCTGTCCCCTTTCAAGGTGCAAGCCAAAGTTCTCCCAGGAAAATCCCCGAGGAAAGGGGCTTGTTCAGGACCTGTGGCTTCAAGCCCTGGCAGCAAGGACAGCTCCAGACTGGTGCTGAGGAGCATCCCAGCCCCAGGCAGGATCCTGTAGGCTTTTTGAGCAGTTCCAAATCACTCTGTGTTCATACAGACCCAGGTATCCAGATCTATATCCCCCCATGGTTGTCTCAGTCAGGAAAGGGGAGACCAGCATGTGGAGCCAGCAAGGATGACGAGGCTCCCGGGAGGGCTGGCAGGAGGGGGGCAAAAGGAGGGGGACATTCCAGCCTTGCCCCTTATGCCCATGACTCCTGCTGGAGACGTTTCCTTGCTCATACAGGAGCAAGAAGTGCCTGCTCCACTTTTATGAAGACGAACTCCTGGACTAGAATGTTATTAGAGAATGCAGCACAGGAAGGGCTGGAAGACCTCCGAGAAGGAAAGTCTGAAGACATCAAGAAAAACTATTCCAATGAGGAGGAAAAGAGAGTGTTTGTAGGTGGGCGGGAGAAGGAGGGGGCTGGGTCATCTAGAGAGAGAATATGCGTGAAGAAGCCCTTGACCAGGAGGAGGCAGCAAAGACTCATGAAGTCTCCCAAGCCCAGTGCTCTGTGCACTATGGCGCCCCTAACTGCCCTAGTCAGAAGAGCAGTAGTCCCTAATGGGTCCACATGCCCACACTCACCCCTAGTGCATTGTGGCTGGCCTTTCAGAAACAGAGCCTCCCAATCCCTGCCCTCGGCATGGGATTGTTAGGGGTCATTAATACCCACTAGCTAAGGGTGCATGCAGAGGACAGCTGGTAGGAGGTGGTCATGCTGGAAAAATAATAAACAGTCATGACCTTTGCTGCCCTGCTCACAAGCACAAAGGGCCTTCCCTGCCATGAATTGAGAATCAGAATAAGACAAGCTCTGTGAAGGTATAATTAAAGATTGCAAGAAGATTTGAGAAATCATCCAACCCCTTTTGATTTCCGAAATTCATCAAAGTATTGTTTTATTTCTGTTTCTTCCTTGCATGGGAGGATGTGGTTAGTGAAACTTAAGGAGTTTGGGCTGGACACTGGTGCCTACAATTTGTTTTGGGGCACGATTTTAGGGTTGTTTGGTGGTGAATAAGGGAGAATTAGGGACATTTCCTGCTTGCCACACCATCTGGGCTCTCAGAAGTCTCGTTGCTCAAGTGTTTTAAAGTTAGCTTATTGGAGGTGCTGGGTGGCACAGTGGATAGAGCACCAGCCCTCTACTCAGGAGGACCTGAGTTCAAATCCAGACTCAGACAGTTGACACCAGCTGTGCAACACTGGGCAAGTCACTTTACTCTGATTGCCTCCCCCCCAAAATACATAAAGTTTTCCTTCCTCACAATGCTATTGTTATTATTTTATATTATTTTATATATCATCCTCCTTGTTTTACTCATATCACTCTGAATCACTCAATCACTCTGGGTATTATCTGGTATATTCTCATGTGTATTGTTACTCTGTTTCTGGTTTCTATCATGTGAAAAGAGCATATATTTGATGTGTACTCGGTGTGGTCTTTGTGTAACTGGCATCTGGTTGGGAAAGACTCAAGTCCTCAGTATACACACACAGACACACAGATACACACACACACACACACACACACACACATACACAGAACTTGGGGCACTCCTTCCTTTGTAGGGGATTGCAATGAGGAGGTATACTTGGATTTAAAAAAATTAGTTCTCCTGTAGAATGGGGTAAGTTTTCTCACATAAAACACACAGGAAAAGGCTTTTACAGTGGAGTGGATATGGGGAGGTGAGAGGGAATGAATGAATCTTATTGTCATAGGATTTGGCTTACGGAGGGAATAACAGACACACTCAATTGGGCATGGAAATCTGTCTTATCTTACAGGAAAATAGGGGGGGAAGGGGCAAGAGAGCAGGGAGAGAATAGAGGGGAGGGCATACTGAGGGACTGGATAATCAGAAGCAAACACTTGAGTAGAGACAGGGTCAAAAGTGAAAATAGAATAAAGTGGGGCAGGATAGAATGAAGGTAAACACACTTAGTTTTTCACAACATGACTGCTATGGAAGTGTTTTGCATGACTACACATGTATAATCTGTATCAAGTTGTTTGACTTTCCAATGAGGGTGAATGGGGAGGGTTTTAAACCCAAAAGTTTAAAAACACATGTTAAAAAAATTGTTTTGCCATGCAACTGGGAAATAAGAAATACAGGAAATAGGGTATAGAAATCTATCCTGCCCTACAGGAAAAAAGAAGGGGAATAGGATAAGAGAAGGCGGGGTGAGATAGAAGGGAGGGCAGGTTAGGGGAAGGGGTGTACAGAATGTATGCCATCTTAGGGTGGGGGAAGGGATGAAGTGGGGAGAAAATTTGGAACTCAAAATCTTGTGAAAGTCAATTTTGAAAATTAAAAATAAATAAAAATT
>NW_020944145.1:104856-124261 GCF_900497805.2 Vombatus ursinus | reverse complement strand
CAAGAAAGAAGAAACAAACAAACAAAAAAAGAAAGCAAATAGTATACTTCGATCTGGATTCAGACTCCATAATAGTTTTTCTGGATGTGGATAGCTTCTTCCATCATGACTCTTTTGGAGTTCTCTTAGATCCTTGCTTTGCTGAAAAGAGGTAAGTCTATGAAAATTAGTCATCACTCAGTGTTGCTGTTCCTGTGTACCATGTGCTCCTGGTTCTGCTCACTTCACTCAGCATCAGTTCATAGAAGTCTTTCCAGGTTTTTGTGAAGTCTGCCTGCTCATCATTTCTTCAGTAATAATAGTATTCCATCACATTCATATACCACAACTTGTTCAGCCATTCCCCAATTGATGGGCATCCCCTCAATGTCCAATTCTTGGCCGACACAAAAAGAGCTACTCTAGATATTTTTGTACATGTGGGTCTTTTCCCATTTTTATGGTCTCTTTGGGATCCAGACCTAGAAGTGATATTGCTGGATCAAAGGAGATGTAGAGTTTTATAGCCCTTTGGGCATACTTCCAAATTGCTCTCCAGAGTGGTTGGATCAGTTCACAACTCCACCAACAATGGATTCATTTTCCAATTTTCCTTCATCTTCTCCAGCATTTATCATTTTCCTTTTTTGTCTTGCTAGCCAATTTGACAGGTTTGATGCAGTACCTCAGAGTTGTTTTGATTTAGATTTTGCTAATCAATTGTGATTTAGAGCATTTTTTCACATGAGTAGAGATAGGTCCAATTTGTTCCTCTGAAAACTGCCTGTTCGTATTCTTTGACCATTTATCAATTGAGGAATGACTTGTATTCTTTTAAATTTTACTTAGTTCTCTGTATATTTTAGAAATGAGGCCTTTAGCAGAGACACTGGCTGTAAAAATTGTTTTCCAGCTTTCTGCTTCCAACTTAATCTTAGTTGCACTGGCTTTGTGCAAAAGTTTTTTAATTTAATGTAATCAAAATTATCTATTTTACATTTCATAATGTTCTCTATCTCCTGTTTGGTCATAAATTCTTCCATGCTCTATAAATCTGACTGGTAAACTATTCCTTTTTCTCCTAGTTTCTTTATAGTATCAGCTTTTATATATAAGTTGTGTCCTCATTTTGACTTTATCTTGGTAAATGGTGTAAGATGTTGGTTTGTGCCTAGTTTCTGCCACACTGTTCTCCAGTTTTACGAGCAGTTTTTGTTAACTAATGTTTTTTTATCCCAGCAGCTGGCAACTTTGGATTGATCAAACACTAGATTACTATAGTCATTGACTATTGTGTCTTGTGTCCCTAACTTATTCACCTGATCCACCACTTTATTTCTTAGCCGGTACCAAGAAGTTTTGATGATTGCTACTTTATGATATAGTTGTCTATCTGGTATGGCTAAGCCACCTTCCCTTTCATTTCTTTTCATTAATTTCCTGGATATTCTTGACTTTTTGGTCTTCCAAATAAATTTTCTAGCTCTATTCCACTAGACGAAGTCTAATTTTTAAAATGTTTAATGCTGTTTTGTTTTTCCCCAGTTACATATCAAGACAATTTTTAACATTCATTTTTACAAGATTTTGAGTTCCAAATTTCTCTCTCTGTCTTTCCTGCCCTCTCCTGAAAATGGTAGGCAGTTTGATATAGTTTATACATATGCTACCATGTGAAAAATATTTCCATAGTAGCCACTGTTGTGTAAAAAGAAACAGATAAAAATACCTTGAGAAAGAAAAAAGTAAGTGAAAAAATATTCTTCAGTCTGCATTCAGAGTCCTTCAGTTCTTTATCTGGATATGGATAGCATTTTCCTTCATGAATCCTTTGTGCTTGTCTTGGATCATGGGGTTGGTGAGAAGAGCTGAGTCATTCATAGCTGATCATCACACAATGTTGCTGTTACTATTTACAGTGTTTTCCTGCTTTTGCTCATTTCACTTTGCATCAGTTCAAATAAGTCTTTCCAGATCTTTCTGAAATTTGCCTTTTCATCCTTTCTTATTGCACAACAGCATTCCATTCCATTCATATACCATAACTTGTTCAGGCTTTTCAAAATTGATGGGCATTCCCTCAATTTTTAATATTTTGCCACCATGAATAGGACTGTTATAAATATTTTTGCATATGTAGGTCCTTTTCTCTTTTTCATAGTCTCTTTGGATATATATCAAGTAGTGATATTGCTGGACCAAAGGACATGCACGGTCTGGTTGCCCTTTGGGCATAGTTCCAAATTGGTCTCCTGAAAGACTGGATCAGTTCCCAACTCCACCGAGAGTGTATCAGTGTCCCAATTTTCCCACATCCTCTCCAACATTTATCATTTTCCTTTTTTGTCATGTTAGCTGATCTGATAGGTGCTAGGTGGTACCTCAGAGTTGTTTTAATTTCATTTCTCTAATCAAAAGTGATTTAGAGAACTTCTTCATATTCTTGTAGATAGTTTTGATTTCTTCATCTACAAACTGTCTATTCATGTCCTTGGACCATTTATCAATTGGGAATGGCTTGTATTCCTATAAATTTGATATAGTTCTCCAAAGATTTGATAAATGAGGCTTTTATCAGTGACACTTCCCATGAAGATTATTTCCTTCTTATTTTGGTTGCATTGTTTTTGTTTGTACAGAAGTCTTTTAATTTAATGTAATTTAAATTAATGTAATCAAAATTCTGTATTTTACATTTTGTAATGCTCTCTCTATCTTCTTTAGTCATGAGTTCTTCCCTTCTAGATAGATCTGACAGGTAGACTATTCCTTGTTCTTATAATTTGAATCTAGGAGCTGGTTTCATGAAAAAAAACCCAATAAGATAGATAAACCATTAATTAATTTGGTTAAAAAAAAGGAAGAAGAAAACCAAATATCCAGTAACAAAAATGAAAATTGTGAAATCACCACCAGTGAAGAAGAAATTAAAACAATCATTAGGAAAAATTTTGTCCAATTAAGTCCCAATAAACCTGACAATCTGAGTGAAATGGGTGAATATTTAAAAAATGATATAAATTTCCTGAATCAGTTAGTAAAACACCTAAATAACCCCATCTTAGAACAAGAAATTGAACAAGTCATTAATGAACTCCCTAGGAAGAAATCCCCAGGGCCAGATGGGTTCTCAAGTGAATTGTACCAAACATTTAAAGAACAATGAATTCCCATATGTTATAAACTATTTAGAAGAATGAGTGAAATAGGAGTCCTACCAAACCACTTTTATGATGCAAATATTATACTGATTCCTAAACCAGGAAGAACTAAAACAGAGAAAGACAAGTATAGACCAATTTCCTCAATGACTTATAACCTCTGTGAGTAGAAATAGTTGCTGCTCCACTGGGGACCCAACTGGAACTGGCCAGTTGGGAAGAACAGCTCTCTCTCTCTGTCTCTCTCTCTGTCTCTCTCTCTGTCTCTCTCTGTCTCTGTCTCTCTTTCTCTTTCTCTCTCTCTCTCTCTCTCTCCCTCAAACAGGGACAGGGAGAGGCAGAAAGGAATAAAGTGACTTTACCCCAACTCAGGGGAGGGATCTTTGGTGCCTTAGAGGTAGTCAGGGAGGTATTTTTCTTGCCTTCTCTGGGTTGCAAGGCAGGGTAAATGTGTGAAACCCTAACCCTGAGTGCTCTAAGCCTTCCTCAAGAGAAGACAGAAACCCCAGGCAGAGGAATATGTTACCAAGCTCAAGGGACGTCTGCCTTCCTCTGTGTAACCAAGTAGATAGGACTGGCGTTTGGAGTCAGAAGTGTTCAAATATCACCTTAGATCCTGAGTAGTTGTGTGATTCTGGGCAAGTCACTCTGCATACGTCAATTTCCTCATATGTAAAATTTTGGGGGAAGGAGTTAGACTCAGTGACACCATAGGTCTTTTCTAGCTCCAAGTCTCTGATCCTAGCATTCTCCAGCTGAGAGAACCTGGCTAGTATTGTTTCCATGGGGAGAAAAACCAAATTCCTTATGGCCCAGAATGGCTCCAATCTTTTCTTCTGCTCTGGCTCTTAGCCCAGAACACTGGACAGCCTAGAAGCACTCAGTGAATGCCCAAGAGAGGCAGAGAGGCCACATGTTTGTAGCCCCCACAGCAGGTTCTGGGGAAGGAGAAGTATTTGGGGGTCTGAAGCTTCCCTGACCACCAGGCCTGAGCCTTGGGAGGTTTTTGTTCGAGAATATATCACTGTGGGAGGAACTTTAAAATCCTGCTGACAGTAATAGACTGCAGCATCCTCAGCCTCCACACTACTGATGGTGAGAGTGAAAGCTGTCCCAGATCTAGTGCCACTAAACTGGGCAGGGACTCCAGACTGTAGGTTAGTGGCATAGTAGATGAGGAGCCTGGGGGCTTGGCCATGTTTCTGCTGGTACCAGTATAAGAGGTCATCACCATCGCTATCTGTGACCCTCTCACTGGCCTTGCAGTTCATGGTGACTCTGTCTCCTGGAGACGCAGACAGGGAGGCTGGAGACTGTGTCAGCACAACATCACCATAGGAATCTGAAAGAAAAAATAGATTAACATAGAAATATATGGACATCGCAGTCAAATATTAGGTAATTATAGATGTATTTAAACCCAAGAAGCCCCAAATCAACTTAATCGGTTCTAAAAGTGAGACACTACTCTGTGTGTTTCAGAGGGACATTACAGTTTCTGCAAACCAGGTCCCAGCTGTGCCTGTAAGAACCTATCAGCCAGTGCTGGGACTGACTCCTCATCTCATCCAGAGGAAGGGTCACAGCAACCTTAACCCTTCACCCTGGCTCTCCTGGAAACCTATCTGCCCTTTTGGTGTGTCTTACTCTGAGCCCAGAGCACCAGCAGCCAGAGAAGATGGGGCAGTGACATCATTCTGTCACCTGAACACCTGCAGGCAGAGCCCTCTGAGCTAAGAGTGAAACAGATGGAGGCAGAAAGACATTTATATCCAGAGCAGTCACTGTGAAAGGTCCCTGGGGTATTCCTATGCAAAAGAAGGTCTGGGTCACAGGTCTCAGCCCAGGGATGGCAGATGCCAGGCTAAGACAAGCTGGTGTAGAGGAACCATGCCTTGTGAGACTCCCTATTATATCTATTTGATATTGTGACCTTGTGTGTCTATGCCTTGGTGTAGATGTGTCTGTGCCTTGTGTCTGATGTGGGAATGATTGCCACAGGTCAGGATGGATCAACAGGAATGTCTGCTCTGTGTCCCTTAGGGAAGACTAGATTTCTAAGCCATCACAGAGAGCTCTAAGCCCAGAGGCCTGGGGTGCTGTGAAAGGAGACAGGAGGTCACGGTTTATAGGTTTCTGGGTTTTATTTTTAATTCTGCCTCACTACTTCTTCCCTGAATGGAGAAGGAAAGGTAGGAGGATGCCATGGAGGTCTCTAGCTGAGCTTGGGCAGGTCTCAGAGGAGGGCCTGGGAAATGCATACTGAGGACCTCTTGCTACACAGATTATTGTCTCCTTGGGTAAAACAATGGGTAAATCTGTCCCTGTCTCCATCTCCCATTCTCAGACATGAGGTCAGCCCTAATGACCTATTGCTTGAGTATGTGCAGTGGGACTGAGTATTTTCTATTGAGAAGAAGAGAGATATTTGGAAGGAATAACAGAATCCCATCCAAGGGGATGATTTCTGCTGGTCTGAGGTGAGGGCTGTTGCCTTTTCTACAAGAGCTGGAGAAAGCCTGTGGGCTTTAACTAGAAAGAAGATGGAAACACCTGCTTTTCTCTTGAGCAAGAGATCAGTTTGCAGCTGAGTAAGATATTGGAGGCAATAAAGTGTTCAGGAGAGCGACTTCTGGAGAAGTTATTCTTCCAGCTGAGTCAATGCATTTGGCCAAGCAAGGTCCAGCAGAGGCTATGACAACAATGGAGAGAAGTACAGAGATAAGTAGCATTATCAGAAAATGCCAGTGTTCCTGGAGAGTTGGAGGTGAGAATTACCCCTCTCTGTATGTACCTGGGCTACATGTGCATCCCCTGTGGAAACCCTTCCATAAGTTCCCCAGCTGCCTTTCAGAAATGCCTCTCCATGATGCATGGACCACAAATAGTGTGTGTGTGTGTGTGTGTGTTTGTGTGTGTGTGTGCGTGTGCATGCATGCGCACATACACCCTTCCATCTGTGCTTCCTATTTGTCAGCACTCTCTATTAATGCTAGGCCTGGTCATGTGAGAGGGGCCCCAGATTGATGGGGAAAAGGCTGTCTTCCCCAAGCTGAAGTTATTTCATTGTGTCTGTCAGGGAATCTTGCATGGTTGTGATATATGCACGTCGAGTGACTCAAGTGCTTTTGTAGAGTCAAGTACAAAGAATAATAACAATGAGAGCTTCTGTTTTGTGCTCCTTTCAGTCATCTCTGTGACTGTAAAGATGTGATACCATTTCAGAAAGACTATTCGATGCTCATACCTTCATCAAGTGTGGCCTCATTACAGATGTCAATCGTTTTCATAAAGATTTAATAGAGAGGCAATAAAAAGCATTGGTGTCACTGGTTAGAGATCCCATCTCACTCTGGCTTTCAGCAGCAAGAGCGTCCATGATTTCTTCTAATTGTTTGGAATCTTGCTCTCTTTTAGACGTCTTGAGACTCCACCCCTAACAGTCCTTAAACTGTGTTGCCTTCAGTGGAGATTTCCTCTGTTTGTCCTTGGTCTGTTCCCGCTGCTCTCCTCATGTTGTTTTCTTAGTAATTCTCCTTCCTTGTGCCTCAAATGAGGACAATGAGAACACAAGCCCATTGTGGGACCTTCACTGTCATTGACAAAGAAAATCGTTTCTGTCAAAACCTTGGCAGACTTTTTCCATTTCTAGCTCTCCAATCAGTTTCATCCCTTGAGATGATGTGGATTAATTGGGTCTTCCACGAGTGAAACTATTTTCCCCTACAATACTCGTCAATATTTTATGTGATAGTGTGATTTATAATCTGCTCATATAAGATATTTTACAAATTTTCTCGTGTCCTTCTGTACACCAGAGTTAGCCTTGGTGGGCCATTGCTGGTTCTTTGTCAAGGAAATCAAGTACTGGGGAGACATGGTGGTTTTTTGGGAGGCTTTTTTGTCCTACTTCTATCGATGATTGTTTTACTTTCCTTACACTTCCATAGGTCATGGGGGTAGTCCATGACTTTAATTATTTTTCATTTTTTCCACTAACAGATTGCTTAAATATATAATGTTTGAGCTGTCTTCAATGCATTTAATATAATCTAATTTAATTGTTCTTTTTTTTTTTTTGGCTAGGCAATGGGGTTAAGTGACTTGCCCAGGGTCACACAGCTAGTAAGTGTCGAATGTCTGAGGCCGAATTTCAACTCAGGTCCTCCTGACTCCAGGGCCAGTGCTCTATCCACTGAGCCACCTAGCTGCCCCTAATTTAATTGTTCTTAAAATTATGTATTGATTTTCTTTTCTTTTTGTTCTAGAGTCTACTAGGTGGTACAGTGGATAAAGTGCTGGCCCACAATCTGGGGGAGCTGAATTCAAATTTGGGCTTTACACGTTTAACATTTATGTGATGCTGGGTGAATCACTTTGCCTCTGTCCGCCTCAGTTTCCTCCAATATAAAGTGGAAATAATAATAACACCTGCCTCCCATGGTTGTTGTGAAGACCAAATGGGATAACATTTGGAAAGTCCTCAGCACAGGGCCTGACACACAGTAGGTCCTCAATAAGTGTTTGTTTACTTCTCATTATCTCTTCTCTCCCTCCACCTTTTCTTCCTTCCTTCCTTCCTTCTTTCTTCTTCTCAAACAAATATATGATTTGTTAAATGTCAGCTCAGGCAGTTGATACAGAAATCACTCATGGGGCAGTTTTGTGGTAACTGTAAAGTTCTGTGGTGTTTTGAAGTCCCTTGTAACTTTGTCAAGTCTGAATTTTACGATAAGAAGTTAAAGATCTGAGGCACAGTCAGCTTCATTTTAAATTCTCAATTGAATGCATAGAGCTTCTCTACCCTTGACCACACAGTATATAATCAGTCTGATTTTTATATCGTCTGATTTTTATATTGACCATCTGGTGAGTGTCCATGTGTAGAGTCACCTTTTGAAGTGTTGGAAAAAAGTGTTTGTCATGACTGGATCACCTTCTGTCAAAACTCTCCACTATGACCTGTCTATTTTGAACAACCCTGCATGGCAGAGCTCATAGTTTCATTGCACAATGCGAGTCTCTCCACCACCACAAGGTAGTGATCCAGGAGGGGCTTGACATAGTGCAGGTGCCAATTACAAAAGTGACCAATGGTCTTCAAAGATGACCTTTAGTTCATGTTCAGCTCCTAGGCCTTGAACTGCTCTTTCTGACCTTTCTCAATCTGGCCTGGCACACTGCCATTCCTTTCCTTGTCATCAGGTTCTGTGATTAGCATTCCCCAGGACAACTCCTGATGTTCCCTGAGTAAAGGAGTCCCCAGGTCTCATTTTGGGTTTGCAATGGACAGATTTATTGGATCACAGAGACACCTGAAAGCCAGGAACAGAGGATGAAGGAGAGGGAATGGTTAGCTTAAAAAAGGGAAGGTTGAGGGATAAACCTGTGTCCTTAAGAAAGAAAGACGGCTCCAAATATTCCTGTCTCCAGGTCCCCACCTCAGGTTCTGTCTCCATATCTCACCACAGTTATTAACTGCCCAACACTTGAATAGGGTGATCAGGACGTCTTATTGGGGGATGGATCCGATTTAGACTTAATTGGAATCCAATTAAGGTTGGAATAATAGCTTACTGATTGAAGACTTAGAGGACAGATGGAAAAAATATCAGAGTGGTGGGTTTTGGGTACCTCCTTTCAATGAGTGTCTTAGTGGCTCGTGTTTACTTTTGGAAATCTGGCTTGAGAATAGGCAGACATTAATCATTTTCTCTGTCAATCGATGAACAATTGTTAACATTATTTCCATGGGCTCATGCCCAGTTTCATAAGAATCTCTTCATTGGTTAATATTTTGATATAATCAATATGTTCGTAATAAAGTTTATATAAAATAGATGCTTTATATGAATATATGTTAACATAGAACACATGGGATTTATATGCATATATTTATATTTAACATACTCAGTGTTTCATACCTGTGTCAGGGATGGAGTTGGGAATAGAGTAATCCTAATCTTAAGGTTTCCAGCTTTGAGAGGGCTGACAGATAGTTCCTGATTTTCTCCAGGGAACATTCTTTGAAGGGAGAGAAGGCGTCGGGGAAGGAGCCAACATGTGGAGGGGTCAACAACTCTATCATGTCTATCCCAAGCATCGTACAGTAGAGACTTGGGGGAATGTTCTCTTGGGTGGTATCTGGGATGTTCTCTTAGACCAAATGAGTCACTTCACTCTGAGCAGGAAAGTTCAATCATTCTTTGTATTGCCTGGGAGAGGACAGACAGATAGACAGATAGAGAGGTAGATACAGCTTGAGGCACTCCTGCTTCAGTAAGGGACAACAATTCTTTTCTCCTTTTATTTCTTCTTTGGGGATATCTGGAACGCTCTTTTAGATCAATGGATAGATTTCACTCTGAGCAGGAAAGCTAATTCCCTCAGTATATTGTCTGGTATATTCTCATCTGCATCATTCCTCTGTTTTCTGTTTACTACCAGCTTGGATAAAAGGGTTCTTTTGATATGTGATATCTGTGGTCTTTGAGTAACTGGCATTTTGTGGGAAGGGAAACAAGTCTGGGATATTCATATAACTTGGGGCAATCCTTTCCCAGTAAGAACTAGCAATGGGGAGTTCAGCTTGGACTTTAAAGTATTTGTTTTCTTAGACTAACATTATTAAGATAGAGAAGAAGGTTGTAATTCTAAGTGGGCACCCAATCTACGAGGAGAGCAGAATGACCAGCTTCTGGGCACCAATCCCTTGTTCCCCTTATTTGTAGTAATTGAAATCTTCCTTGGAAAAGTTTGAGTAGTGGAAACTCTAGAGAGATCTCTTCAGGGCCTGCTGACATGAATAGATAAAAAAATAGATAATATCTGATTTAAAAATATAATCAGAGAAAATGGGGACAGCAGGTGACATTCCAACTTGGCCCATTGATGGATTACGTCAGGCTGCTGCCTCATCTTCTTGAGCTCCTGGGTCCATCAGTCATTGCTTTAGGGAATATTGATCCAGGAAGAAAGGTCAGAAAGAATCTCTGGCTGGAGATCTCTGGTTTCTTCTTTGTTTCTCCCTCAGGGGGGAGTCAGTTGATATATGAATAAGAGAGTGCTCAGTCCCAGGGCAGTGTGGTGTGACCCAATCTGAGAGGGGCTGGTTCTTTCCTTGACTACACTGCTCATAGCTGAAGAGAAGCAGGAGCCCTCAGGACACAGAGCTGCCAGACCATGGCCTTTCCCCTGAGCCCTGGGCCCCTTTTCTCATGTCAGCCCCAGAGACCCTGCCCCTGAGCAGGCAGCCCAGCAGCTGCTGCGGGAGGGAAAGGAGAGGAGACAGCTGAGCCACCCTGACCAACCAGCCTGGGCCTGGGGATGTTTTTGTTCCGGGATGCAACACTGTGCGAGGAGAAGAAGTTGTTTGATAACAGTAATAATCTGCCCCATCCTCAGGCTCCACACTGCTGATTGTGAGGGTGAAATCCTTCTCAGCACCACTGCCACTGAACCGGGCAGGGACTCCTGAATCCAGGTTGGAAACCTGGTAAATGAGGCGCCAAGGAGATTGTCCAGGTTTCTGTTGGAGCCAGTACAGATACGTTTTTCCATCACTGTGTTTGACACTCTGACTGGCCTTGCAGCTGATGGTGACCCTCTCTCCTGGGGTCACAGACACTGAGGCTGGAGACTGGGTCAGCACAATTGCCCCCCTGGAACCTAAGAGCAGGAATTAATGATCAACCAACATGAAATGCACAGAACAATCTCCTTGCACTTTGACATTTAGTCCACAGAAGCCTGGCTCTGCAAACCCTACTGACCTCCTAGAAATCCCCCATTCCGCCTTGGAGTGTGCTGGCTCCTGGCCCCAGAGATTCTAAGCGCCTTTGAATTTTCTCATCTTATGAAAAATTGTACGTCTGCATGTTGTGTTATCCCATGTTCTCACCTGGGACCAAAAGCATGAGGAGCCCGCAGAGAAGCTGGGACAGTGACCCCATTTTGCAGTGTCTCCTCCCCTGTGGCTGCTCTGCCCCTAGCCCTAATTTATGTCACTGGGTCTGTAGGCCCTCCCCTTGGGGATCTCTTTATGCAAAGCATCTGGGGGTGTGGGGCTTCTAGGAGCAGAAGTGACTGACTCCTTCTCAGGGGAAGGCCCTGAGACCTTGATACCCTGAAGATACCTCTCCTCCTAGGACTCTCATGTGATGGATGTTCCTGCCATTCCCACCTGTTCTTATGTTTGTTTTTTTTTTAATTTAAGTCAGTTTTATGGTTTCATGGGACTACTAGTTGATGTAGTTCACCGAGTGCTGAGTCTGGGGCTAGGAACACTCACCTTTCTGACATCAAATCCTGCCTTGGTCATTAACTAACTGTGAGACCCTAAGGAAGTCACTTAGTTCTGTTTGCTTCAGTTTCCCCACCTGTGAAACGAACTGAAGAAAAAATTGCAAACCACTTCAGTATCTTTGCCAAGAAAACCCCAAGTGGCATTACAAACTGTAAGAAATGACTGAACAACAATTAAAATGTTTCTAAAAGGCCAGTGGGATGGCATGAGACGCAATATCATCTAGTGAAAAGAAGTCAGGACCTAATGGCAGGAAATATCTGACAACTACTGACATCCTTCACTTTACTCCAACATATGACTTGATATCCCACCAATTAATGATCCTTTTGGGCACTTAGCATGGTTCCTCCTAAAATGGAAGTGTTACCATCCTTGGTTTAGGGAAACCAGCTTTCTTTCCCACTCCCACTTCCCTGAAGGAGTCAGCTATCCTTAAGGAATGGCATTTGGGGAAGTTTGGGGAGGGCAGGAGGGAAAAGTAATTGAGATCCAGAAGAGTCTGGATGTGGGACGGCAGGACTGAGAAGACACTGGTCTGAAGGCGTTTGGGCAGCCAAGAGGAAGGGAAGCTGGGTAATGGGAGTCTGGACCCCAAAAATGAGCTCAGAGGAAAGCAAGGTAATATAAGTCTTTTATTCTCTTATTAATTCTTTCTTGATGGATCAAAAATGCAGGCTGGCCAAATACATTGCTGATTGAGTGAGGCTCTGGGATGATGAACTGGTGACACCTAAGAGATGACAGGGACAAGGACAGAGAGTCTCCTGAGAACCATATTCCCAGGAGAAGGAGGGAAATATTGAATGGGACATCCAGAGCATCATTAAGGATCCTGTCCCGGTGCTGCCTGTCAGGGCAGGGTCCAAGAAGAGCATCTGATGTGTCAGGCCTAGCCTGTCTCTTGAACCCTTCACATCTTTTCCCCAAATGGAGCCTGATGATCTTCATGTGAGCAGTCTCCATAGTAAGGGGTCAAGGAGTAAGGAAGGGGACCCACTTCACTGGGGTACCTTGGAGGTGGTCATCAGCCTGACTTGACAGATGGGAGAAGGTTCTCTCTTGTCTTCTTTCTTTTCACTCCCTAGCCATTTCTAAGATGTGAGACACTGGGATCTGTGGCCCCCAGAGCTGGGCTGTTAGGGTCAGCCCTCCCCAGGGCTCTGTGGTGGCTTTGGAGGAAGCAGCTGGTCTCCTGAGCTAAAGATCTGAACAGCCTGGGGAGATGTTTGTTCAGGTGGGCACCACTGTGGGTTAGCGGCGCCAAAATAATGCTGACAGTAATAATGTCCAACATCTTCAGCCTCCACACTGCTGATTGTGAGAGAAAAATCTGTCCCAGACCCACTGCCACTGAAGCGGGCAGGGACCCCAGATTGCAGGGTGGAAGCATCATAGATCAGGAGCTTGGGAGAATGTTCTGGCAGCTGCTGGTACTAAGCATACCCATAGTAAATACTCTGACTGGTTCTGCAGCTGATGGTGACTCTTTCTCTAGGAGCAATAGTCACAGCAGCTAGAGAATGGGTCAGCAAAAGGGCTGCACAGGACCCTTGGGTTGAGGAATGAAAATGAGAAGAAATAGATTGGAATCAGGAAGCATGTCCAATACTGACTTGACATGAAGTGTCCTTCCCACTTACTGTAGGAACCAGCCTCTCATGACCCTCCTCTATCCCAACCCATTTCAATTTCCATGTTTTTGAATCTCCTGGTGCAGCACAAGGTAGCAGTTGTTAACATCCATGGTTGATCTCACCCTGGGCCCAGAGCACCAGGAACTAGAAGAACCAGGTTGGGAAGATCATTGTTTCTGTTGTAGACTTTCAATCTGGAGACCTCTGAAGCAAAGCTTTGCTTGTACTTCACTTTTGATGGAATTAAATGCCGCCTTCTTAGAGATGGAGGAACTATCCCTCTGGTAAACCCTGTGGAGTTCTCGTTTTTCATTAAGTGATTTTGAATTTCCCCATCATTTTTAATCAAACCAGTCTTGATGTTTGTGAGTGTTCTGACCCAGATGAGCAAATGCAGCGCTATACGCCAAATCTCTGAAAGCTGCTCATTCCTTTTCTGCTCCACTGTTGCCAATTGTGTGTTGACTCAACTTTCCTTCCAAGTTAGCAACAAACTGTTCCCATTGAGAGAACAACTCTAATCTGTTGACATTAATTCTTCTGGTAGTCATTTTGCCTTGGGGACTCCACTTTTGTTCAATGTGAATATTTAGTTTGGAGAGGATAAGTCTAAGATCAGTCCAGCACTCTGCACCACACAGTGCCTTTGTCACTCTCACATCCTGTCTGTCTCTTCTCCTTACAGTCACATAGTCTATTAAATGTCAGTGTTTGCTGCAAGGGTGCATCCATGAGGTTTCATTGCATTTAGGTAAATGGAAGACAGTGTTGGTGATGAGAAGGTCATGAGATGCACAAGTCTTCAGTAATGAGTTACTGTTGCTGTTTCCAACTCCATTCCTCCCTAACACTCCCTGCCAATTCTGGTAGTCTGAGACTACTCTAGCATTAAAATCAGACAAAATTATAAGCTTGTATTCTTTTGGCACATTGATGATAAGGGTCTCCAGGTTTTCATAAATTTTTTCTTTGACCTCATCAGGGTTCATCATAGTGGGAGAAGAGGAACTGATGAGAATGTCATGACGTTGAACTGTAAGTGGCAATTACGTTGTCATTATCCTGTCAGTCACTCCTTTTGGTAGGCATATAAGCTTGTTAACTGGATTAGCTTTGATTGCAAAACCTACACCAGCTTAGTGATGGCCACTACAGAAAAATGTGCATCCAGCTCCAACTTCAGTAAGCTGGCTTCATCTGCCATCCTTATTCCACTCAGAGCTGCTATTTGGATGTGATTCCTGATGAGTTCTCTTGCAACAAATGCTGTTCATTTTTAAAGTCTACTGGATTTAGTGTTGTCTGCACATTCCATGTGCCAATGGTGAGTGGAATCGTCTTTGCAGATTTTTGTACATTTTTTGTATTTGAAGCAGATAATTTTAGGGCACCTTTTCTAGCCCCTTCCTCCCACCAGGAGGTGAGCAGCGCGATCCTTCAAAGGCTACTCAGACACCCAGGGGGTTGCTGAATCCCACTGCTGCTTCCAGTGATAAAAGACCCTATGGTTTGGGCTGCCTGTGTGCAGGATTGTGACTACAACTCCCAATGTATCCATACCTGCTGCTTCATCACTTACTTGCCTGTCAGCACAAGACTTTGAGAAAGGTAAAAATGGCAAAATGTGATGGGTGATGTCTTTAGATTTGTGTGCTAATTGGATTTAAGTGAAGCAGAGTTGCACAAAGTCATTGACCTCACTCTCTCCTCCAGAGTCATCATGGTCCAGTGGCAGGACAGAATCAAGATGACTGGTGATGGCTCAAGATGCAGTGGATAACCTTCACGTCTTCGATTTAAGCACTCCACAGTACCTGCCTCAGCTGACTTCATGGCCATTGGAACAAATTTTTCTCATCTGCCATTCTACCAGGGGAAGTCTTCACATGCTTGGGGGAGACACCCCCTAACTCGCCAATGGGTTTGAGACCCCTCAGTTTCCCTCAACCTGGTTTAGCCCATCTGCTGAAATGGTTTACTTAAGTGTGGCAGCTGCACATGCTACAGCTTCTTGGAGGCACAGGTGAGAGTTAGTTGGAACAGGTGCACACCAAGGTTGGAAATCAGCCCTGGAAAGGGCCTGGCAGCCTTCACCCCAGAGGTACTAGTCTTCCCTGAACACACCCTACACCCCATCAGGACTAGAATTAACTAATGATGGAAAGAGGGCACTAGACTTTGTTTCCCTTTGATGTTCTTTAAAGTGGGCACTGCCTCTCTCATGCAGCAGGAAAATTTGGAACAAGGATACAACAAGGTGACATTTCATTTAGCTATCCCAATGATGGCTGTGGAAAGTTACTTCAAAGTGGGCATCACTGCGGTCAGCAGCACTCCCCTGGCCTAAGCAGACTTCTATTTCTCCGAAAATGGAGTTTAGTTCTCCTATTTACAAGGCGTGAAATGCAAGACTGTTGTCCCCATCCACCTTCCCCAGAATTCTTCCAAAAACTCCATCTTTAAAGTACTTGAGAGAAACCAGTAGAGCAACCCTTTGGTACCACTTTGCTGCCCTCTGCTGGCAGTTTGTAATAAAGCTGGGGAATTGAGGAGCCTGAACTCAAAGCTCCTAGTGAATGATGGTCTGTATGGAGAGCCCTAGTCCTTCCCAATGGTCAGCACCTTTTATCACAGGAAGGAGTTAATATAGGTTCATTAGACTGGTGAAAAGTTGTTAGAAAAAGCCTTTTCTAGTGTCATGGAAGGAGTCAGGAAACCTTAATTTAAGCCCTGATAGCCTGCCATATTCCATAAACATAGGTGGCTCCTTATTCCCTCCAGGAATAACTGTAAAATCCTATATGGAGTTTGAAGTTGTTCACAACCTGAGGCCCCCTGCCTTCCAGGCTTCTTTCACCTTACACCCCACCACATACCCTTCTGTGCTCTGGGGATTTTCACTGGCTGTCTCCCATGCCTGGAATGATTTCCTTCTTTATCTGAAGGAAAGGGAGAAAGGAGAGAGAAAAGCATAAACAGCAGGGAAAATAGGTTGGAGAGAAAAACATAGTTAGTAATCACAAGTGTGAATGGGAATGAGATGAAGTCTCCCACAAAATGGAAGCACATAGCAGAGTGGATTAAAAACCACAATCCTACAATATGGTATTTGCAAGATAAGCATTTGAAACAGAGAGATACACACAGAGTAAAGGTAAAAGCCTGGAGCAGAAGTATTGTGCTTCAGTTAACGTAAAAAAAAAAAAATAAGGCAAAGGTGGCAATCCTGATCTCAGGCAAAGCAAAAGCAAAAACAGATTTAATTAAAAGAGATGAGGAATAAAAATATATCCTGCCAAGAGGTATCATAGACAATGAAGTTATATCAATACTAAACATATATGCATCAAGTGGTATAGCATCCAAATTCTTAGAAGAAAAGTTAAGTGAGTTACAGGAAGAAATAGACAGCAAAACTTATTAGCAGGGTACCTCCTTCTGTCAGAACTAGAGCAATCTAACCACTAAAAAAACAAGAAAGAAGCTAAGGACATGAATGGAATCTTAGAAAAGTTAGATATGTAGACTTGTGGAGAAAATTGAATGGGGGTAGAAAGGAATATACCTTTTCTCAATGCCACATGGCACCTACACAGAAATTGACTATGTACTAGGGCATAAAAACCTCACAACGCAATGCAGAAATATTAAATGTATCCCTTTCAGACCATGCTGTAATAAAAATTACATGTAATAAAGGGCCATAGATAAATAGATTAAAATTTAATTGGAAATTAAATAATTTCATCCTCAAGAATGAGTGAGTCAAACAACAAATCATGGAAACAACCAACAACTTCATCCATGAGAATGACAATATTGAGACATCATACTAAAAGTTATGAGATATAGCCAAAGAAGTTCTTAGACGACATTTTGTATCTCTAAATGCTTACATGAATAAAGTGTAGAAAGAGGAGATCAGTGAATTGGGCTAAGAACCAAAAAAGCGAGAAAAAGAACAAATTTAAAATCTCTAATCTCTAAGTTAGAAATTCTGAAAATTGAAGGGGAGATTAATAAAATTGAAATTAAGAAAACTGTTGAACTAGTAAATAAAACTAAGAGCTGCTTTTATGAAAAAAACAATAAAATAGATAAACCTTTATTTAATTTGATTAAAAAAAGAATAAAACCAAATTACCAGTATCAAATATGAAACTGGTGAATTCACCACCAATGAAGAGGAAATTAACACACTAATTAGTGACTATTTTGCCCAACACCAAGAAAATAAATTTGACAATCTCAGTGAAATGGATGAATCTATATGTAAAATATAAATTGCCCAGATTAACAGAAGGGGAAATAAAATACTTAAATAACCTCATTTCAGAAAAAGAAATTGAACAAGCCATCACTGAACTTCCTAAGAAAAAATCACCAGGGCCAAATGAATTTACAAGTGAATTCTACCAAACACTGAAAGAACAATTAATTCAAATACTATATGAACTTTTTTTTTGGGAAAATCAGCAAAGAAGGGGTTCTACCCAGTTCTTTTTATAATACAAGTATGGTGCTGATATCTAAATTGGGAAGAGCCAAAACAGAGAAAGAAAAGTATAGACCAATTTTCCTAATGCATACAGATACAAAAATTTTAAATAAAATATTAGCAAAGAGATTATAGCAACTTATCATGAGGACAACACACTATGACCAGGTGAGATTTATACCAGCGATCCAGGGTGGTTCAATATTAGGAAAACCACCAGCATAATTCACCATATCAGTAATAGAATGAACAGAAATCATATTAATATCCCAATAGACACAGACATTTGGAACTCAAAATGTTATAAAAGTGAATATTGAAAACTAAATATAAATAAATTAATTAAAAAATGTCAAATGGAGTTATGAAGAGTGAGAGATGACTGAATAATAGCAACAATGATTCCAAAAGGCCAGAGAGATTGCATGAAAAGCAATATTGTCTAGTGGAAAGAGGTCAGGGCTAGGGGCAGCAAAGATCTGAATGCTACTGACATCTCGCACTTTACTCCAACCCATGACCTTGTGTCTCCCTAATTAATGATTCTTTTGAGTGCTTAGCCTCCTAAAATGGAAGGCCTGCCATTCTTTTATGCCTTGGTGTGGTTAGGGGAAGCAGCTGTTTCTCCACCCCCACTTCTCTGAAGGAATCAAGTGGCCTGAATAATGGCATTGGGGAAATCAAGGACATTAAGGAAAAGTAATTAAGATCCAGAAGAGTCTGGGTGAGGAAGAGAGGACTGAATGGACACTGGCTTGAAGGCTTTTAGACAGCAAAGAGGAAGGGAAGCTGGGTAATGGAAGACTAGCCCCAGAAAGGGTGTTCAGAGCAGTTCAAGGTAATTTCTACCCTTTATTCTCTCATTCATTCTTTACTTTTCGTTTACACAGATTCCCTAGTCCTCTCCACATTGAAACATTATTGAAAGTTGTCTCCATGAATGATGTGCATTGAGTCTAGAAACCAACCGTTTTCTTAATCCAGATGAACCTCTGGTCTTTTAGCCCACTTTTGTCCATCTTGTCACAAAAGAGGGCATGAGAGGCTTGTTGAAAGGTTTTCCTCAACGCAAGGTAACTTCTAATGGAGCATTATCTTCATGGTCTAACTCTGAAACTCCATCCCTGAAGGAAATGAGATTAGTCTGACTTTCAATGTGATCTTACTGCTGTGTGCTGGGAGGGGTCGTTGACCTCTGGTACAATCTCTCCATCTGGTCCTCTCTGACAGAGCTCTCACAAGAACTGAGTTTGATCCTTGATGTGATTTATTTAGCAGGAGAAAGAGAAGGAGAGAGTGGAGGGAGTGAATGGGACTATTATACCAGCTGAGACCAGGATATTGGTGAGCTCCAGTGTGACTTTAATCCAAATCCTGATGGGTCAGAGAGGGGAAACTGAGCACACTAGTCCTTTGCAGCTGAAAGTAACCTTCTAATAAACCAGTATGGGCTTGAGGTTTTGCCCCCAACACAGATGTAAGCAAACACGTCGAACTATGCTAGATGGATCAGGTAGAAAGGAACAAAAGAGACATTGGAGGAACTCTACAGAGTTCCTCAAATACCCACAACTGAATAAGAAACAACTTTGTCATTAGTGAGTCACAGCCCAGCAGCTGCTGGAGGAGAGGAAGGAGAGGAGACAGCTGAGACAGCTGAGCCCCCTGACCAGCCAGCCTAGGCCTGGGGAGGTTTTTGTTCGGGGATGTAACACTGTGCCAGGAGAAGAAGTTGCTTGATAACAGTAATAATCTGCCCCATCCTCAGGCTCCACACTGCTGATTGTGAGAGTGAAATCCTTCTCAGCACCACTGCCACTGAACC